>NC_134706.1:172560746-172573246 GCF_043290135.1 Rhipicephalus microplus | reverse complement strand
GCGGTACACCCATTTGGATAAGAGTGCACGCAGATGCGGGCCTCGACGGCTACACATTTCCTCGGGCGGCCGCCTCCCGGCCTCCGTGGAGCGCGGGATGCACGGTCCCATCGACAAGCCTCTCCCGTTTTTACCGTGGCGTCGCGGTTCACCACGGCGGGCGGGTCGGTCTCCTCCGCATAAAAAGGGGGACCCCCGCTTTTTGTTCCACGAAATCGCACAAGCTTTTTTCGCATCCACGGTTTGCCACCGCACACCAAAATGCCGATCCGGCTGCCTACTTTAGCCAACAGGTGGAGCCAGGCGCGCCGTACTTGCGCAGCACTTCCCACGTCCACCGAAGTCGGTGCCAAGGACCACTTTCGGCGCCGGAGCCGCGTACGAGCCTACTCGAGGCGGAAGAACGAAGCCAGCAAGGGCCTGGCCGCAAGTGCGTTCAATTGTCGGGACGTCCAAGTCCCTCGTTCTTCCGTGCTTCCTCTTTCGGCAAGTCGTTGCGGCACCTTCCCAAAGCGCGCAGACCCGCTAATCGCGACGAGCGCGACGTGGCCGTGCCGCCTTTCCCTCGGCAGCAAGCAAAACGCCTGGCAACGTCGACGCTCCCCTAACCGCGATCTCGCACCGTGTTTCGTGTGGCGAATTCAAAAGCCGGCCGGCGCTGCTGCAACCATTACGGTCGGTACGCATACGCCGCGGAGGGCGGGACGGTCATCGGAGCGTGCGGTTCCTCCATCGAGTACTGCGCACCTCGGCCGTCGCATCGCCGTGCCATGACCGGCCGCGCGTCAACGCGAACCGGTGCCAGCGAGATCCTTCGCCTGCAAGAACCGACCGGCAGCCTCTGTCACCCGAGGACGCGGAGGCGCTTGCCGCGGACGGCGGGACGGTATGCACTGGTGCACAGCGGACCCGTCACATCGCCAGTTCCTTGACCGACCGCCGACGCTTGTGCCGTTCCTCTCGTACTTGGCAGTCGCCGCGCGATTGTCGGGTCTCGTTCTTGCACGCTCGAACGGTCGGGAGGGCACTCGGCTGGCGTTTCGGGAACGCGCAGCCTCGCCTTCTACCGACGTAACCACGACTCGCCGTTCGCGCTCCGCCGCTCCTGTTTACAGTACTAGGCGGTCCCGCAGCGGTCGGGTCGCGCATTTCGAGCGCTTCGAGCCACGGTGCAGTGGCGGGTCGAAAGCCGACCTATGAGTGCGTTGCGCCGTTTGTACCCGCGTCCGCCACCTGGCCGACCGTCCAAGGTCGCGGTGTTGGCGTCCGCTGGGCGCAACAATTTGTCACGGGGTGCCGCTCCACATTCAGGCAGCCCCGTGGGGAAAAGCCGACCCCGCGTCCAAACGGGGTCAGCGGCAGAAAGTGTCGGGCGCAGACGCAGCTGAGGCGCTCACCCTTCACAATCCGTTAATGATCCTTCCGCAGGTTCACCTACGGAAACCTTGTTACGACTTTTACTTCCTCTAAATGATCAAGTTTGGTCATCTTTCCAACCGACCGGCGCAACCGAAAGGCCGCGCCGGACATCGGTCCGAAGACCTCACTAAATCATTCAATCGGTAGTAGCGACGGGCGGTGTGTACAAAGGGCAGGGACGTAATCAACGCGAGCTTATGACTCGCGCTTACTGGGAATTCCTCGTTCAAGGGGAACAATTGCAAGCCCCTATCCCAATCACGAAAGAAGTTCCACGGGTTACCCAGTCTTTTCAGACAGGGATAAAGACACGCTGCTTCCTTCAGTGTAGCGCGCGTGCGGCCCCGGACATCTAAGGGCATCACAGACCTGTTATTGCTCTGTTTCGCGCGGCTAGGAGCCGCTTGTCCCTCTAAGAAGGTTGTAAGGTGCTGGGAACCCCGCACCTATTTAATAGGCTAGAGTCTCGTTCGTTATCGGAATTAACCACACAAATCGCTCCACCAACTAAGAACGGCCATGCACCACCATCCACCGAATCAAGAAAGAGCTCTCAATCTGTCAATCCTCCCAGTGTCCGGGCCGGGTAAGTTTTCCCGTGTTGAGTCAAATTAAGCCGCAGGCTCCACTCCTGGTGGTGCCCTTCCGTCAATTCCTTTAAGTTTCAGCTTTGCAACCATACTTCCCCCGGAACCCAAATACCTTGGTTTCCCGGAAGCTGCCCGCCGAGTCAATTGAGTAACTCAGGCGGATCGCTGGTTGGCATCGTTTATGGTCAGAACTAGGGCGGTATCTGATCGCCTTCGAACCTCTGACTTTCGTTCTTGATCAATGAAAACATTCTTGGCAAATGCTTTCGCAGTAGTTCGTCTTGCGACGGTCCAAGAATTTCACCTCTAGCGCCGCAATACGAATGCCCCCGTCCGTCCCTCTTAATCATTACCTCGTATTCCAAAAACCAACAGAACAGAAACGAGGTCTTGTTCTATTATTCCATGCAAGTTTATTCAGGCGACTCGCCTGCGTTGAGCACTCTAATTTTTTCAAAGTAAAAGCACCGGCCATCTCGAGGCACACAATGAAGTGCACCAAGAAAGAACCGGCATGATGTTCAGTCCGAGCCGTCGCATCGGGTAGATGCACTACTCGTCTGGAACTGAGATCCAACTACGAGCTTTTTAACCGCAGCAGCTTTAGTATACGCTATTGGAGCTGGAATTACCGCGGCTGCTGGCACCAGACTTGCCCTCCAATTGATCCTCGTTAAAGGATTTAGAGTGTACTCATTTCAATTACGGGGCCTCAAAAGAGTCCCGTATTGTTATTTTTCGTCACTACCTCCCCGTGCCGGGAGTGGGTAATTTGCGCGCCTGCTGCCTTCCTTGGATGTGGTAGCCGTTTCTCAGGCTCCCTCTCCGGAATCGAAACCTGATTCTCCGTTACCCGTAACAACCATGGTAAGCAAGTAACCTACCATCGAAAGTTGATAAGGCAGACACTTGAAAGAAACGTCGCCGGCTCGTGGCCATGCGATCAGCACAAAGTTATCCAGAGTCACCACACAATACGGGCCGAAACCCGATCGATCTTGGTCTAATAAAAGCACCCGTTACCCAAAGGGCTCCAGGCTCACTGCATGTATTAGCTCTAGAATTGCCACAGTTATCCAAGTAGGAAGAAACGATCTAAGGAACCATAACTGATTTAATGAGCCATTCGCGGTTTCGCCTTATTTCGGCATGTACTTAGACATGCATGGCTTAATCTTTGAGACAAGCATATGATTACTGGCAGGATCAACCAGGTAATCGTTCGACTGCGCGTCCGTCCTCGCCTTCGGCGGGCCGGACGCAGTCTGTGTGCGGCGGAGGCCACCTTCAGGCGCCCCAACACGCTTATTTTGCACTCCGAGATGACGGCGTTCGAGCTCGCTACGGCACAACCTTCCCGAAAGACGAGTGGGAGCCGTGCGGCAAGAAGCACGTTCATGCTCGCTCTTTTTCGTTGCATCGACTCGGTCGCGCCGTGCGGGTTGCCCAAGCCCGCTGCACTGTCGGTGGACCGGCCGGAACTAGCAACGGAGCCGAGACTGCAAAGCCGCCAGACGACGGGTCACGCCCGCGTCTTCGGCGCTTTCGCATCTGAATCGCCCGAGGACGACACGGAACACACCTCGATATCGTGGTAAAACGGCACCGTCCGACAACCAGCCCCTAACGCATCAAGCGGATGAGGCTGCAGACGACTGCCGTGGATTCCCCTGGAGCAGACCCGAGGACACGCTTGACGAGGCCGAAGCCCGCCGCATATCAGACACCCGGTCGCTTTCGCGTACTCCGCTCACGAGAACCCCCACATAATAGCAGCGATAAGTACCCAGACCTCCTTGGGCACTAATACGAGCGTACTCGAGAAAATTTCACCGCGGGTGTGCCCCGAAACGTGTGGCACGTTGAGCGTGCCACAAGTCTACGTCTCTCTCAAACCCGCCGAGGTCGTAGAATTTGCGACCCTACTCACGAAATTCCCACCGAGGATACGGCCGCAAACGTACCGCACCTTGGGTAGGCCACGAGTTTGTGCAACACTACGCTGACGGCACAGCACCGAGGTCGTGCGCGCACGCACGGGAAAATTCCGCCACGGTTTCTGCCGAAAACGTGAGGCACCACGACTCTCCGCAAGTTCGCGTCGACTGCGAAAGACCGAAGTCGTGAACGACGTGTCCGCTACTCGCCGCCGACACGCTGGACACCAAACGTACAACGACTCGACGGCATCGTAGAGGCCCACGACGCGGTTTTCCTTAACGACGTCTCGGCGTGGCACCGACAGGTTAGAACGGCCGACCAACGTTCCCTGTCCGCCGTTCGGCTCAGTCGAAGGGCTCGGCGACTTCGGCAACGCTGCGAAGCCGCACGGTGACGCACGCCATGTCCCCATTTTTTTTTCTTTCTGCGTCTGCCGGGGTGCCCCTATAATAGCAGCGATAAGCACCCAGACCGCCGTGGGTCGCTCGCCCCGGCTGACGTGGTTTTTCGTACTCCTGCGGCGGTCGCCGTCAAGCACGTCCAAATACGCTACTTTCGTGGGCGCATTCACGCTCTTTCGCTTCGCCGGAGTGCCAGCACTCACTCTGCCAAAAACGGCGAACATCCGAGCGGCGGTTCCCACTTTTGCGTCGGCGTCGCAAACCCCGCCCCGGCAGACGAGGTTTGCCGTACTCGTGCGACGGTGGCCGGTGGGCACGTCGAAAGACGCCGATATCGTGCGCGAATTGGCGCACCTTGGCTTCACCGGAGTGCCGCCACTGACTCCTCCAAAAACGGCGAAGATCCGAGCGGCGCTTCCCACTTTCGCATCGGCGTCCCGAACTCCGCCCCGGCTGACGCGGTTTACCGTACTCGTGCGACGGTCGCCGGCGAGCACGTGGAAAGACGCCGATATCGTGCCCGAATCGGCTCCGTTCGGCTTCGCCGGAGTGCCAGCACTGGCTCGGCGAAAGACGACGAACATCCGAGCGACGGTTCTCACTATTGCGTACGCGTCGCAAACCCCGCCCCGGCAGACGCACTTTGCCGTACTCGTGCGACGGTCGCCGGCGAGCACGTAGAAAGACGCCGATATCGTGCCGGAATCGGCCCCGTTTGGCTTCGCCGGAGTGCCAGCACTCACTCGGCCACAAACGGCGAACATCCGAGCGGCGGTTCCCACTTAGCCGTCGGCGTCCCGAACTCCGCCCCGGCAGACGCGGTTGCCGAGCTCGTGCGACTAGCGACCGCGAAGCCGTCTCGCGACGCCGCTTTCGTGCGCGGCTCCCACTGCGACCTGGGTCACCCGAGGTCGACGAGCAAAAAAGAATGTCGAAAAAAAATTTTTTTTTGCGTCTGCCGGGGTGCCCCTATAATAGCAGCGATAAGCACCCAGACCGCCGTGGGTCGCTCGCCCCGGCTGACGTGGTTTTTCGTACTCCTGCAGCGGTCGCCGTCAAGCACGTCCAAATACGCCACTTTCGTGGGCGCATTCGCGCTCTTTCGCGTCGCCGGAGTGCCAGCACTCACTCTGCCAAAAACGGCCAACATCCGAGCGGCGGTTCCCACTTTTGCGTCGGCGTCGTAAACCCCGCCCCGGCAGACGCGGTTTGCCCTACTCGTGCGACGGTCGCCGGCGAGCGCGTCGAAAGACGCCGATATCGTGCGCTAATTGGCGCTCCTTGGCTTCTCCGGAGTGCCACCACTCACTCCTCCAAAAACGGCGAAGATCCGAGCGGCGTTCTCCACTTTCGCATCGGCGTCCCGAACTCCACCCGGGCTGACGCGGTTTACCGTACTCGTGCGACGGTCGCCGGCGGGCACGTCGAAAGACGCCGATATCGTGCCGTAATCGGCCCCGTTTGGCTTCGCCGGAGTGCCAGCACTCACTCGGCCAAAAACGGCGAACATCCGAGCAGCGTTTCCCACTTTCGCATCGGCGTCCCGAAGCCCGCCCCGGCAGACGCGGTTTGCCCTACTCGAGCGACGGTCGCCGGCGATCACGTCGAAAGGCGCCGAATTCGTGCACGAATCGATGCTTCTTGGTCTCGCAGGAGGGCCGCCACTCACTCCTGCAAAAACGGCGAAGATCCGAGTTGCGCTTCCCACTTTTTCGTCGGCGTCCCGAACTACGCCCCGGCTGACGTGGTTTACCGTACTCGTGCGACGGTCGCCGGCGGGTACTTCAAAATACGCCGATTTCGTGGGCGCATTCACGCTGTTTCGCTTCCCCGGAGTGCCAACACTCACTCTGCCGAAAGCGGCGATCATCCGAGCGGCGGTTCCCACTTTTGCGTCGGCTTCGCAAACGGCGCCCCGGCAGACGCGCTCGTGCGACGTACTCGTGCGACGGTCGCCGGCGAGCACGTCGAAAGACGCCGATATCGTGCTCGAATCGACCCCGTTTCGCTTCGCCGGAGTGCTGCCAGTCACGGCGCAGAAAACGGCGAACAAGTGTTTTTTTTTCCTAGAATTTGTGTTATAGAAGGCACATTTGATATCGGACGATAATTTTCAACTTTATCACGCGCACCGATTTTCGTGTAGAGGTTTGCAAGTTTATGGGAATTTCTCCACTTGGAATAATGCGATTTAGTAGTACTACGAGAACTTCATGGATGTACTCAAGGGTACGGGGCAAGTCAGTTACGTCAACACCTGCAGATTTTTTACACTTCAAACTGAAAATTGTTGGTTGTGAGTCCTCGTGTGATATTAAAGGCCGATTCGCTAACACATAGAACAAAGAAAGAAAGGAAGAAAAAACGCCCGCGCTCGCTCAAGAAACCTGGGTTCGCAACAAGTGGCAACAACAAGCAACCGAGCGAGTGCGCCAAAACCCGTGGCGGCCGAACAAACGCGAAGTCCCAACCGCGTCAGCCGGGGCGGCACGGGACAGGAAAAATCACTTCAGCCGGGGCGGCGGGGCACCGAATAAACCTCGTCACCTCGTCGCAGGATAAAAGAGGAAACAAAAAGTCTAAACAGCGTCTGCTGGAGCGAATGCGTAATAAAACAACAACAACAACAAAAAAAAAACACCCGCGCTCAAGAAGTCTGCAATCACCACAAAAGGCGACTGTGACCGAGCAGCGTCAGCCGGGGCCGTGCGGAAACGGAAAAACCGCGACTACCGGGGCGTCGAGGCACCGAAAAATCCACTTCAGCCGCGGCGAAAAAAAACAGAAAGAAAGACGGAGGGGGGGGGGGGGGAACCACGTCTGCCGGGGCGAAGGAAAAAAAAACGCGTCTGCCGGGGCGAGCCCGGGTGCGGCACCACCGGGAAAACTGTGGCAAACAGACATGGCGATCGAGTGAGTGGGCCGCCAGCCAGGCTCAGCCAAAAAGTGCAAAGTCCGAACTGCGTCAGCCGGGGCGGCAAAAACCGCGTCAGCCGGGGCGGCGCAAAAAACCGCGTCTGCCGGGGCGGCACGAAACCGCGTCAGCCGGGGCGGCGCGAAAACTGCGTCAGCCGGGGCGAAAGAAAAAAAAACGCGTCTGCCGGGGCGAGCCCGGGTGCGGCACCACCGGGAAAACTGTGGCAAACAGACATGGCGATCGAGTGAGTGGGCCGCCAGCCAGGCACAGCCGAAAAGTGCAAAGTCCGAACCGTGTCAGCCGGGGCGACGCAAAAACCGCGTCAGCCGGGGCGGCGCGAAAACCGCGTCAGCCGGGGCGGCACGAAACCGCGTCAGCCGGGGCTGCGCGAAAACTGCGTCAGCCGGGGCGGCGCGAAAACCTCGTCAGCCGGGGCGAGCGAAAAGGGGGGGGGGAACCACGTCTGCCGGGGCGAAAGAAAAAAAAACGCGTCTGCCGGGGCGAGCCCGGGTGCGGCACCACCGGGAAGACTGTGGCAAACAGACATGGCGATCGAGTGAGTGGGCCGCCAGCCAGGCTCAGCCCAAAAAGTGCTAAGTCCGAACTGCGTCAGCCGGGGCAGCAAAAACCGCGTCAGTCGGGGCGGCGCAAAAACCGCGTCTGCCGGGGCGGCACGGGACAGGAAAAATCACTTCAGCCGGGGCGGCGGGGCACCGAATAAACCTCGTCACCTCGTCGCAGGATAAAAGAGGAAACAAAAAGTCTAAACAGCGTCTGCTGGAGCGAATGCGTAATAAAACAACAACAACAACAAAAAAAAACACCCGCGCTCAAGAAGTCTGCAATCACCACAAAAGGCGACTGTGACCGAGCAGCGTCAGCCGGGGCCGTGCGGAAACGGAAAAACCGCGACTACCGGGGCGTCGAGGCACCGAAAAATCCACTTCAGCCGCGGCGAAAAAAAACAGAAAGAAAGACGGAGGGGGGGGGAACCACGTCTGCCGGGGCGAAGGAAAAAAAAACGCGTCTGCCGGGGCGAGCCCGGGTGCGGCACCACCGGGAAAACTGTGGCAAACAGACATGGCGATCGAGTGAGTGGGCCGCCAGCCAGGCTCAGCCAAAAAGTGCAAAGTCCGAACTGCGTCAGCCGGGGCGGCAAAAACCGCGTCAGCCGGGGCGGCGCAAAAAACCGCGTCTGCCGGGGCGGCACGAAACCGCGTCAGCCGGGGCGGCGCGAAAACTGCGTCAGCCGGGGCGAAAGAAAAAAAAAACGCGTCTGCCGGGGCGAGCCCGGGTGCGGCACCACCGGGAAAACTGTGGCAAACAGACATGGCGATCGAGTGAGTGGGCCGCCAGCCAGGCACAGCCGAAAAGTGCAAAGTCCGAACCGTGTCAGCCGGGGCGACGCAAAAACCGCGTCAGCCGGGGCGGCGCGAAAACCGCGTCAGCCGGGGCGGCACGAAACCGCGTCAGCCGGGGCTGCGCGAAAACTGCGTCAGCCGGGGCGGCGCGAAAACCTCGTCAGCCGGGGCGAGCGAAAAGGGGGGGGGGAACCACGTCTGCCGGGGCGAAAGAAAAAAAAAACGCGTCTGCCGGGGCGAGCCTGGGTGCGGCACCACCGGGAAGACTGTGGCAAACAGACATGGCGATCGAGTGAGTGGGCCGCCAGCCAGGCTCAGCCCAAAAAGTGCTAAGTCCGAACTGCGTCAGCCGGGGCAGCAAAAACCGCGTCAGCCGGGGCGGCGCAAAAACCGTGTCTGCCGGGGCGGCACGAAACCGCGTCAGCCGGGGCGGCGCGAAAACTGCGTCAGCCGGGGCGAGCCCGGGTGCGGCACCACCGGGAAAACTGTGGCTAACAGACATGGCGATCGAGTGAGTGGGTCGCCAGCCAGGCTCAGCCAAAAAGTGCTAAGTCCGAACTGCGTCAGCCGGGGCGGCAAAAACCGCGTCAGCCGGGGCGGCGCAAAAAACCGCGTCTGCCGGGGCGGCACGAAACCGCGTTAGCCGGGGCGGCGCGAAAACTGCGTCAGCCGGGGCGAAAGAAAAAAAAAACGCGTCTGCCGGGGCGAGCCCGGGTGCGGCACCACCGGGAAAACTGTGGCAAACAGACATGGCGATCGAGTGAGTGGGCCGCCAGCCAGGCACAGCCGAAAAGTGCTAAGTCCGAACTGCATCAGCCGGGGCGGCACAAACCGCGTCAGCCGGGGCGGCGCAAAAACCGCGTCTGCCGGGGCGGCACGAAACCGCGTCAGCCGGGGCGGCGCGAAAACTGCGTCAGCCGGGGCGAGCCCGGGTGCGGCACCACCGGGAAAACTGTGGCAAACAGACATGGCGATCGAGTGAGTGGGCCGCCAGCCAGGCTCAGCCAAAAAGTGCTAAGTCCGAACTGCGTCAGCCGGGGCGGCAAAAACCGCGTCAGCCGGGGCGGCGCAAAAAACCGCGTCTGCCGGGGCGGCACGAAACCGCGTCAGCCGGGGCGGCGCGAAATCTGCGTCAGCCGGGGCGAAAGAAAAAAAAACGCGTCTGCCGGGGCGAGCCCGGGTGCGGCACCACCGGGAAAACTGTGGCAAACAGACATGGCGATCGAGTGAGTGGGCCGCCAGCCAGGCACAGCCGAAAAGTACTAAGTCCGAACTGCGTCTGCCGGGGCGGCACGAAACCGCGTCAGCCGGGGCGGCGCGAAAACCGCGTCTGCCGGGGCGGCACGAAACCGCGTCAGCCGGGGCGGCGCGAAAACTGCATCAGCCGGGGCGAGCCCGGGTGCGGCACCACCGGGAAAACTGTGGCAAACAGACATGGCGATCGAGTGAGTGGGCCGCCAGCCAGGCACAGCCGAAAAGTGCAAAGTCCGAACCGTGTCAGCCGGGGCGACGCAAAAACCGCGTCAGCCGGGGCGGCGCGAAAACCGCGTCAGCCGGGGCGGCACGAAACCGCGTCAGCCGGGGCTGCGCGAAAACTGCGTCAGCCGGGGCGGCGCGAAAACCTCGTCAGCCGGGGCGAGCGAAAAGGGGGGGGGGAACCACGTCTGCCGGGGCGAAAGAAAAAAAACGCGTCTGCCGGGGCGAGCCTGGGTGCGGCACCACCGGGAAGACTGTGGCAAACAGACATGGCGATCGAGTGAGTGGGCCGCCAGCCAGGCTCAGCCCAAAAAGTGCTAAGTCCGAACTGCGTCAGCCGGGGCAGCAAAAACCGCGTCAGCCGGGGCGGCGCAAAAACCGCGTCTGCCGGGGCGGCACGAAACCGCGTCAGCCGGGGCGGCGCGAAAACTGCGTCAGCCGGGGCGAGCCCGGGTGCGGCACCACCGGGAAAACTGTGGCTAACAGACATGGCGATCGAGTGAGTGGGCCGCCAGCCAGGCTCAGCCAAAAAGTGCAAAGTCCGAACTGCGTCAGCCGGGGCGGCAAAAACCGCGTCAGCCGGGGCGGCGCAAAAAACCGCGTCTGCCGGGGCGGCACGAAACCGCGTCAGCCGGGGCGGCGCGAAAACTGCGTCAGCCGGGGCGAAAGAAAAAAAAAACGCGTCTGCCGGGGCGAGCCCGGGTGCGGCACCACCGGGAAAACTGTGGCAAACAGACATGGCGATCGAGTGAGTGGGCCGCCAGCCAGGCACAGCCGAAAAGTGCAAAGTCCGAACCGTGTCAGCCGGGGCGACGCAAAAACCGCGTCAGCCGGGGCGGCGCGAAAACCGCGTCAGCCGGGGCGGCACGAAACCGCGTCAGCCGGGGCTGCGCGAAAACTGCGTCAGCCGGGGCGGCGCGAAAACCTCGTCAGCCGGGGCGAGCGAAAAGGGGGGGGGGGAACCACGTCTGCCGGGGCGAAAGAAAAAAAAAACGCGTCTGCCGGGGCGAGCCTGGGTGCGGCACCACCGGGAAGACTGTGGCAAACAGACATGGCGATCGAGTGAGTGGGCCGCCAGCCAGGCTCAGCCCAAAAAGTGCTAAGTCCGAACTGCGTCAGCCGGGGCAGCAAAAACCGCGTCAGCCAGGGCGGCGCAAAAACCGCGTCTGCCGGGGCGGCACGAAACCGCGTCAGCCGGGGCGGCGCGAAAACTGCGTCAGCCGGGGCGAGCCCGGGTGCGGCACCACCGGGAAAACTATGGCTAACAGACATGGCGATCGAGTGAGTGGGCCGCCAGCCAGGCTCAGCCAAAAAGTGCTAAGTCCGAACTGCGTCAGCCGGGGCGGCAAAAACCGCGTCAGCCGGGGCGGCGCAAAAAACCGCGTCTGCCGGGGCGGCACGAAACCGCGTTAGCCGGGGCGGCGCGAAAACTGCGTCAGCCGGGGCGAAAGAAAAAAAAAACGCGTCTGCCGGGGCGAGCCCGGGTGCGGCACCACCGGGAAAACTGTGGCAAACAGACATGGCGATCGAGTGAGTGGGCCGCCAGCCAGGCACAGCCGAAAAGTGCTAAGTCCGAACTGCATCAGCCGGGGCGGCACAAACCGCGTCAGCCGGGGCGGCGCAAAAACCGCGTCTGCCGGGGCGGCACGAAACCGCGTCAGCCGGGGCGGCGCGAAAACTGCGTCAGCCGGGGCGAGCCCGGGTGCGGCACCACCGGGAAAACTGTGGCAAACAGACATGGCGATCGAGTGAGTGGGCCGCCAGCCAGGCTCAGCCAAAAAGTGCTAAGTCCGAACTGCGTCAGCCGGGGCGGCAAAAACCGCGTCAGCCGGGGCGGCGCAAAAAACCGCGTCTGCCGGGGCGGCACGAAACCGCGTCAGCCGGGGCGGCGCAAAATCTGCGTCAGCCGGGGCGAAAGAAAAAAAAACGCGTCTGCCGGGGCGAGCCTGGGTGCGGCACCACCGGGAAAACTGTGGCAAACAGACATGGCGATCGAGTGAGTGGGCCGCCAGCCAGGCACAGCCGAAAAGTACTAAGTCCGAACTGCGTCTGCCGGGGCGGCACGAAACCGCGTCAGCCGGGGCGGCGCGAAAACCGCGTCTGCCGGGGCGGCACGAAACCGCGTCAGCCGGGGCGGCGCGAAAACTGCGTCAGCCGGGGCGAGCCCGGGTGCGGCACCACCGGGAAAACTGTGGCAAACAGACATGGCGATCGAGTGAGTGGGCCGCCAGCCAGGCACGGCCGAAAAGTGCTAAGTCCGAACTGCGTCAGCCGGGGCGGCAAAAACCGCGTCAGCCGGGGCGGCGCAAAAACCGCGTCTGCCGGGGCGGCACGAAACCGCGTCAGCCGGGGCGGCGCGAAAACTGCGTCAGCCGGGGCGGCGCGAAAACCTCGT
>NC_134706.1:172550746-172555746 GCF_043290135.1 Rhipicephalus microplus | reverse complement strand
CACCGGGGGAATTTTTGCTATTATCGGTAAGAGTTTATTGGGAGTAGTTCTAAATGCTTTAGTTATGTGTATAAGTGGGATTCTTTGAATGGCTTGAAGCTTTCGATGTGTGTGTGTGTGGGATCTGTACCATGCAGCGGCTGCGTATGTAATCATACGCTCTGTGGCTCGTATATATATATCTTTACGCTGTTTCGGTGACATTCCCCAGTCTTTTCCCGTGAACTTACTAAGGTTTATTGTGAGTTTATTTACTTTACCTTTGATATATTCTAAGTGAGGTAAAAATGATAATTTGTTATCGAAAATTATGCCGAGTATTTTAAGTTCTTTTGAATATTTAATGTTTTGGTTGTTAAATTTAATTATTGGTGGTCGTTTTTGGTATTGATTACCTATAATCATAAATTGTGATTTCGATAAGTTGAATTCCACAACGTTTCTTTTTGACCACTCATTTACAATTTCTAGACAATTTTTTGAAACTTCCTCTATCCTTTTCCGAGTAGGTGCTCTTATTATCAAGGTGATGTCGTCAGCGAAAGCTTGTATTGTGCAATTTGATGGGAATATAGTATTTAATAAGTCAGCTATTGTTAGATTCCATAATAATGGGCTAAGTGGTGATCCTTGAGGTGACCCTTTTGATAATGGAATAGTAATTTTCAATTGATCTGAATCGTAGGTTATTGTTCTGTTTGACAGCAAGTCATTCACAAGGATCGTGAGGTTGTTAGGACATTCTGTTTTGTTAAGATATTCGGTGATATTAGATTGGTTGATTTGGTTAAAAGCATTTTTAACGTCAAGTGAGATTATTATAGAAGTTTCGCGGTTGGCCTGAGCGATTGATTCTTTTATTTTTAATAATGCTTGCGTAGTTGAGGTGTTGTGGGTAAAACCAAATTGGTTAGGTGGGAGATAATTGTTTGTACATAAGTGGTGATATATACGATCGTTTATTAGTTTTTCTAATATTTTTCCGAAAATGGAATTGATAGCTATGGGTCTAAAGTGATTAGGTTTAGGGTTGTTTTTGTCCAGTTCTTTTTTTGGAATAAGAATTATTCTTGAGTTTTTCCACACCACTGGGAAGTGGCCGAATTTAAGGGCTGCATTAAAAATTTTTATGAAGAATTGTTTATGATAAGTGTATAGTATTTGAATAAAAGTAGTTGTTAAGTTATCTGGGCCAGGGGTGACATTTTTCTTAAGGTTGTGTATTACAGAATCCACTTCGAGCTCTGTAAATGGTAGGTCATTGCTAGTTGCGTTAATTGAATCTTCTGTAGTGTGTTCATTAGGATTCGGTGATTGTGTTGTATTTTCACCTGTGGGGAACAAGGTGGTCATGATTAGTTCGATTGTTTCACTGAGTGTTGATGTTCGAGTTCCATCTTCCTTTTGAATAGACCCTAGGAGGGTTTTTGTTTTGAGTTTGTCTGCTGCTATTTTGTATGGTAAGGAAAAAGGATTGTTTTTCGAGATGCTTCCGCAAAATTCTTTCCAAGAAGAATTCCGTGCTTTTGTTAAATTTTCCTGATATGTTGCCAGATTTTTAAGGTATATGTCTCTGTAGTGTTCTCTTATTTCTCCACGAGCGTTCTGATATCGCCTTCTGTGTGCCCTTACTTTTTTCCGTTCTATTTCCAGCTGTGGAGTCCACCATTTGTTGGAGGTGCTATGGGTGTTGTTTACGTATTTTGAAAATTTGCCTTTCAGCTTATTGATTTTCCGATAGAAGTGCGTTATAACGTGATTTAACCGTGTCACGGAATTGATATCTTCATTTGAAGTTTCGATGAGCCAAGGGTCTGATTTTAATATTTCCAATATCTTGAGCTCTCCATTCTTAGTTAGTTTTTTAGTTTTTCCGTATTCTTGTTCGAATAGGTTGTATGATAAATATTTGTGGTCGCTGTGATTTATTTCATCTAGAACTTTCCAATCAGTTAAAAAATTTGAAAGTTGGGAAGTTGTAAGGGTAACATCGATCCAACTTTTGCCATTTGCTGTTTCAAAAGTTGGGGGACTGTCGGGTGAATTCATTAATTTTAGGTCCTTAGTAGTGATAAATTCGAGTAATACTTCTCCTCTGGCATTATTCTGCGGGCCGCCCCATGTTGTGTTGGATGAGTTGAAGTCCCCTGCTATTATTGTTGGATCATCAGTTTCCATTAATGATTCAATAGTGCTAAGAGTTATCTCTATTTCTTCTTTTGGTGGTGCATATGTGTTTATTATTGTGAAACTATTATTTTTCCATTTTATCTTTACCATTATAATTGTGTTGGATATGTATGTGGGAAAAACTTGAATGTCTGGATTGTGAATGATAATGGCTGTTTTTGGTGAGGGACTTGCTAATATTTTGTGTTTTATGGGAAATCCTATAACCTTATGTTTGTAATAGTATGGTTCTTGTATTATTGAAATATCATGTTGTATTATGTGCTGTTGTATGTTTAGTGCTTCGTTTGCTTTCATACAGTGTGCCAAGTTAACCTGAATTATGTGGAGTGAGGTGAGAGAGGGCTTTCTGTTCAACTTGTAAGCCATGTTTCTAATGTAGCGAAAATAGATGTAGGTTAGGTAATGGGAGAATAAAAAAAATATATATATATATATATATATAAAATAAAATAAAATAGGTTAGTGCTGGATGCGTTAGTTCAGTCGGGCTAGAATTTTCCTCTTCTCAATTTCCAGGTTGTCCTGGTAGACAGGACACTGCCAAGACATCATAGAGTGGGCTCTATTGCCCGGGTGGCGCTCAATCTCACATACTCTGCAGAAGGGGTCCTCATTGCATTCGTCCTGCCTATGTCCCCTTTGCCCGCAGTTGGAGCAGCGGGGGGGTTCTTGACAGTCAAAACGTGTATGTCCGTTCTGTGCGCATCTGGAGCAACGAGGAAGGAAGATGTGTTCGAATATAGGGCATCTATTCCAGCCGATGTTGATTTGTTTCCGTCCCTTGAGTGCGTTGTATCCTGTCTTGTTAAGGGCAAGAACCAAAGTTACTCCCTGCCTGCCCCTCCATGTTTTTTTTACCAGAATGTCATCGGGGTTGCACAGGAGGTTGTTTTGCTCTATTAAGCGTTCTGGGAGTGCGTCATTTACCAGTTCTTCGTCGACCCCAACTACTTTGACATTGAACCTGTTCTCTTTAGGTTTGTTTACTTTTAGTTGTTGGAATTCTGTCTTTGCTCGAAGGTGGTTCTCTAGTTTGCCAGATGATTCTTTCGATGTTGTTGTTAGAATTATTCCCTGTCTTCCCTCCTTCATTGTAGCGTCTGGGAGGCCCAAATCAGTGGGGTTGATCTTCTTCTTGATCAGTTCTGCCATCTCGCGCTTCCCCATGGTGTCAGAAGTGAGAACCAAAGCGTATGATTTCCTCTCCTCTACCATGACGGGAGGTTGGAGTGCCATTGCCTGTTCCTTTTCTTCTCGCTCCTTATTCTGTGTGGCTCGTTTTTCCAACTCAGAGATCCTCCCTCTTTGGAATGCGATCTCTTGGCCTTGTTCTATTATGATTTTTTTGAGCTTGGAATGTTCGGTTAGAACATTGTCGATTTGTGCTGCTACTTCTTCATTTTGGCCGGTGCTTGTCGCTATTTTTATGAGCGCTTTCATGATGGCCTTATCAGCTCTGGCGACTCTGGTAAGCAAGGTGATTTTGTCGTGCTGTTTCTCCTCGTGTTGAACAGGAGGTTCTTCATCGGTGGGATTTGGTTGAAGGGGTGGAAAGTGCTCCTGACTCATTAGTTCTTCATTGTCGGAAGTGTCTTCCCAGGAGTCTTTCGGTTCTTGGGGCTCCTGTGATGTTGCTCCTGTTTTTTCTTCTTTGTCGTTGTCCTCTGCGTCAAACCGTGGAACGTTGGCCATGGTGGGTGAGATCTTTCGTTTGGTTCCGCTTTGTGAGGTGTCGTCAGAGCGTTCCTGCCTGCTTTCCTTCGTCTTGATCTTCTTGGCCGTTTTCTCTTTCTTCCGTTCTTCGGTCGGTGGCTTGTGCCGAGGAGTTGCCTGCTGAGATGCGCAGCCTGCCTGTGATTCCGACCTTCCCTCAGTCAGTGGCTTGTGACGAGGGTTCGCCTGGTGAATTGAGGAGCTCGCCTGTGCATTTGGCATGATTTTTTTTTTTAATGTATCCCACTGTGGGAGTAATTTTGCCAAAGATGGCGTGGACAGACGGGGGGTCTGGCAACTGTGGAGCGGTTTGTGAAAGAGTGCGAATTCTCGCGTTTCCTTGGTGTCGTGCGTTCGGGGTTTTTCCCTGTACTATCTTCGTATTTTTATGGTTCGATAGGTACCAAGATTATCGTCTTCCGACGCCTGGAAGCGAAGTTATGCTCTATTCTTCTCGTCAATGCTCTGCCCCGCACAAGATGGCGGCCCCCATGGGGGAATGAGGTGCGAGAATTGTGGTTGTTATTCTTTTTCCGGCGCTCCAATTCCTTTTATTTTGGCCCTGAATCTTCAAAACATGTTTCCAAACATCTCACAAGAACTTGGGCGGGTTTTTCGTTGTTTTTTTCCCTGTAGTTCAATCTCTAAATGTCCAGGGGTCGCCCCTAGCGTGGACGGATGTGGGGGTCTAGCAACTATGGAGCTCCTTTGAGAAGATTTGCAATTTCTCGCGTTCTCCCTGGTATCCTGCGCTCGGGGTTTTTCCCTATGCTATCTCCGTATTTTTACGGTCTCAACGATACCAGAATTGTCGTCTTTCGACGCCTGGAAGCGAAGTTATGCTCAATTCCTCTCATCAAAGCTGTGTCCCTCACAAGATGGCGGCCTCCATGGGGCTTGTGGTGCCAGAGTTGCGGTTGTTATTCCTTTTCTGGTGCTTCAATTCCTTTTATTTTGGCCTTGAATCTTCAAAACATGTTTCCGAACATCTTACTAGCAAAGGGCGTGTTTTTCGTCGTCTTTTTCCTTGTGGCTAATCCCTAAGACGTCCAGGGGTCGCCAGCCTTGACCGACCCAAAATGGCAGCCCCCATG
>NC_134706.1:172533246-172545746 GCF_043290135.1 Rhipicephalus microplus | reverse complement strand
ACCCCCGCTTTTTGTTCCACGAAATCGCACAAGCTTTTTTCGCATCCCCGGTTTGCCACCGCACACCAAAATGCCGATCCGGCTGCCTACTTTAGCCAACAGGTGGAGCCAGGCGCGCCGTACTTGCGCAGCACTTCCCACGTCCACCGAAGTCGGTGCCAAGGACCACTTTCGGCGCCGGAGCCGCGTACGAGCCTACTCGAGGCGGAAGAACGAAGCCAGCAAGGGCCTGGCCGCAAGTGCGTTCAATTGTCGGGACGTCCAAGTCCCTCGTTCTTCCGTGCTTCCTCTTTCGGCAAGTCGTTGCGGCACCTTCCCAAAGCGCGCAGACCCGCTAATCGCGACGAGCGCGACGTGGCCGTGCCGCCTTTCCCTCGGCAGCAAGCAAAACGCCTGGCAACGTCGACGCTCCCCTAACCGCGATCTCGCACCGTGTTTCGTGTGGCGAATTCAAAAGCCGGCCGGCGCTGCTGCAACCATTACGGTCGGTACGCATACGCCGCGGAGGGCGGGACGGTCATCGGAGCGTGCGGTTCCTCCATCGAGTACTGCGCACCTCGGCCGTCGCATCGCCGTGCCATGACCGGCCGCGCGTCAACGCGAACCGGTGCCAGCGAGATCCTTCACCTGCAAGAACCGACCGGCAGCCTCCGTCACCCGAGGACGCGGAGGCGCTTGCCGCGGACGGCGGGACGGTATGCACTGGTGCACAGCGGACCCGTCACATCGCCAGTTCCTTGACCGACCGCCGACGCTTGTGCCGTTCCTCTCGTACTTGGCAGTCGCCGCGCGATTGTCGGGTCTCGTTCTTGCACGCTCGAACGGTCGGGAGGGCACTCGGCTGGCGTTTCGGGAACGCGCAGCCTCGCCTTCTACCGACGTAACCACGACTCGCCGTTCGCGCTCCGCCGCTCCTGTTTACAGTACTAGGCGGTCCCGCAGCGGTCGGGTCGCGCATTTCGAGCGCTTCGAGCCACGGTGCAGTGGCGGGTCGAAAGCCGACCTATGAGTGCGTTGCGCCGTTTGTACCCGCGTCCGCCACCTGGCCGACCGTCCAAGGTCGCGGTGTTGGCGTCCGCTGGGCGCAACAATTTGTCACGGGGTGCCGCTCCACATTCAGGCAGCCCCGTGGGGAAAAGCCGACCCCGCGTCCAAACGGGGTCAGCGGCAGAAAGTGTCGGGCGCAGACGCAGCTGAGGCGCTCACCCTTCACAATCCGTTAATGATCCTTCCGCAGGTTCACCTACGGAAACCTTGTTACGACTTTTACTTCCTCTAAATGATCAAGTTTGGTCATCTTTCCAACCGACCGGCGCAACCGAAAGGCCGCGCCGGACATCGGTCCGAAGACCTCACTAAATCATTCAATCGGTAGTAGCGACGGGCGGTGTGTACAAAGGGCAGGGACGTAATCAACGCGAGCTTATGACTCGCGCTTACTGGGAATTCCTCGTTCAAGGGGAACAATTGCAAGCCCCTATCCCAATCACGAAAGAAGTTCCACGGGTTACCCAGTCTTTTCAGACAGGGATAAAGACACGCTGCTTCCTTCAGTGTAGCGCGCGTGCGGCCCCGGACATCTAAGGGCATCACAGACCTGTTATTGCTCTGTTTCGTGCGGCTAGGAGCCGCTTGTCCCTCTAAGAAGGTTGTAAGGTGCTGGGAACCCCGCACCTATTTAATAGGCTAGAGTCTCGTTCGTTATCGGAATTAACCAGACAAATCGCTCCACCAACTAAGAACGGCCATGCACCACCATCCACCGAATCAAGAAAGAGCTCTCAATCTGTCAATCCTCCCAGTGTCCGGGCCGGGTAAGTTTTCCCGTGTTGAGTCAAATTAAGCCGCAGGCTCCACTCCTGGTGGTGCCCTTCCGTCAATTCCTTTAAGTTTCAGCTTTGCAACCATACTTCCCCCGGAACCCAAATACTTTGGTTTCCCGGAAGCTGCCCGCCGAGTCATTTGAGTAACTCAGGCGGATCGCTGGTTGGCATCGTTTATGGTCAGAACTAGGGCGGTATCTGATCGCCTTCGAACCTCTGACTTTCGTTCTTGATCAATGAAAACATTCTTGGCAAATGCTTTCGCAGTAGTTCGTCTTGCGACGGTCCAAGAATTTCACCTCTAGCGCCGCAATACGAATGCCCCCGTCCGTCCCTCTTAATCATTACCTCGTATTCCAAAAACCAACAGAACAGAAACGAGGTCTTGTTCTATTATTCCATGCAAGTTTATTCAGGCGACTCGCCTGCGTTGAGCACTCTAATTATTTCAAAGTAAAAGCACCGGCCATCTCGAGGCACACAATGAAGTGCACCAAGAAAGAACCGGCATGATGTTCAGTCCGAGCCGTCGCATCGGGTAGATGCACTACTCGTCTGGAACTGAGATCCAACTACGAGCTTTTTAACCGCAGCAGCTTTAGTATACGCTATTGGAGCTGGAATTACCGCGGCTGCTGGCACCAGACTTGCCCTCCAATTGATCCTCGTTAAAGGATTTAGAGTGTACTCATTTCAATTACGGGGCCTCAAAAGAGTCCCGTATTGTTATTTTTCGTCACTACCTCCCCGTGCCGGGAGTGGGTAATTTGCGCGCCTGCTGCCTTCCTTGGATGTGGTAGCCGTTTCTCAGGCTCCCTCTCCGGAATCGAACCCTGATTCTCCGTTACCCGTAACAACCATGGTAAGCAAGTAACCTACCATCGAAAGTTGATAAGGCAGACACTTGAAAGAAACGTCGCCGGCTCGTGGCCATGCGATCAGCACAAAGTTATCCAGAGTCACCACACAATACGGGCCGAAACCCGATCGATCTCGGTCTAATAAAAGCACCCGTTACCCAAAGGGCTCCAGGCTCACTGCATGTATTAGCTCTAGAATTGCCACAGTTATCCAAGTAGGAAGAAACGATCTAAGGAACCATAACTGATTTAATGAGCCATTCGCGGTTTCGCCTTATTTCGGCATGTACTTAGACATGCATGGCTTAATCTTTGAGACAAGCATATGATTACTGGCAGGATCAACCAGGTAATCGTTCGACTGCGCGTCCGTCCTCGCCTTCGGCGGGCCGGACGCAGTCTGTGTGCGGCGGAGGCCACCTTCAGGCGCCCCAACACGCTTATTTTGCACTCCGAGATGACGGCGTTCGAGCTCGCTACGGCACAACCTTCCCGAAAGACGAGTGGGAGCCGTGCGGCAAGAAGCACGTTCATGCTCGCTCTTTTTCGTTGCATCGACTCGGTCGCGCCGTGCGGGTTGCCCAAGCCCGCTGCACTGTCGGTGGACCGGCCGGAACTAGCAACGGAGCCGAGACTGCAAAGCCGCCAGACGACGGGTCACGCCCGCGTCTTCGGCGCTTTCGCATCTGAATCGCCCGAGGACGACACGGAACACACCTCGATATCGTGGTAAAACGGCACCGTCCGACAACCAGCCCCTAACGCATCAAGCGGATGAGGCTGCAGACGACTGCCGTGGATTCCCCTGGAGCAGACCCGAGGACACGCTTGACGAGGCCGAAGCCCGCCGCATATCAGACACCCGGTCGCTTTCGCGTACTCCGCTCACGAGAACCCCCACATAATAGCAGCGATAAGTACCCAGACCTCCTTGGGCACTAATACGAGCGTACTCGAGAAAATTTCACCGCGGGTGTGCCCCGAAACGTGTGGCACGTTGAGCGTGCCACAAGTCTACGTCTCTCTCAAACCCGCCGAGGTCGTAGAATTTGCGACCCTACTCACGAAATTCCCACCGAGGATACGGCCGCAAACGTACCGCACCTTGGGTAGGCCACGAGTTTGTGCAACACTACGCTGACGGCACAGCACCGAGGTCGTGCGCGCACGCACGGGAAAATTCCGCCGCGGTTTCTGCCGAAAACGTGAGGCACCACGACTCTCCGCAAGTTCGCGTCGACTGCGAAAGACCGAAGTCGTGAACGACGTGTCCGCTACTCGCCGCCGACACGCTGGACACCAAACGTACAACGACTCGACGGCATCGTAGAGGCCCACGACGCGGTTTTCCTTAACGACGTCTCGGCGTGGCACCGACAGGTTAGAACGGCCGACCAACGTTCCCTGTCCGCCGTTCGGCTCAGTCGAAGGGCTCGGCGACTTCGGCAACGCTGCGAAGCCGCACGGTGACGCACGCCATGTCCCCATTTTTTTTTCTTTCTGCGTCTGCCGGGGTGCCCCTATAATAGCAACGATAAGCACCCCAGACCGCCGTGGGTCGCTCGCCCCGGCTGACGTGGTTTTTCGTACTCCTGCGGCGGTCGCCGTCAAGCACGTCCAAATACGCTACTTTCGTGGGCGCATTCACGCTCTTTCGCTTCGCCGGAGTGCCAGCACTCACTCTGCCAAAAACGGCGAACATCCGAGCGGCGGTTCCCACTTTTGCGTCGGCGTCGCAAACCCCGCCCCGGCAGACGAGGTTTGCCGTACTCGTGCGACGGTGGCCGGCGGGCACGTCGAAAGACGCCGATATCGTGCGCGAATTGGCGCACCTTGGCTTCACCGGAGTGCCGCCACTGACTCCTCCAAAAACGGCGAAGATCCGAGCGGCGCTTCCCACTTTCGCATCGGCGTCCCGAACTCCGCCCCGGCTGACGCGGTTTACCGTACTCGTGCGACGGTCGCCGGCGAGCACGTGCAAAGACGCCGATATCGTGCCCGAATCGGCTCCGTTCGGCTTCGCCGGAGTGCCAGCACTGGCTCGGCGAAAGACGACGAACATCCGAGCGACGGTTCTCACTATTGCGTACGCGTCGCAAACCCCGCCCCGGCAGACGCACTTTGCCGTACTCGTGCGACGGTCGCCGGCGAGCACGTAGAAAGACGCCGATATCGTGCCGGAATCGGCCCCGTTTGGCTTCGCCGGAGTGCCAGCACTCACTCGGCCACAAACGGCGAACATCCGAGCGGCGGTTCCCACTTAGCCGTCGGCGTCCCGAACTCCGCCCCGGCAGACGCGGTTGCCGAGCTCGTGCGACTAGCGACCGCGAAGCCGTCTCGCGACGCCGCTTTCGTGCGCGGCTCCCACTGCGACCTGGGTCACCCGAGGTCGACGAGCAAAAAAGAATGTCGAAAAAAATTTTTTTTTTTTTTGCGTCTGCCGGGGTGCCCCTATAATAGCAGCGATAAGCACCCAGACCGCCATGGGTCGCTCGCCCCGGCTGACGTGGTTTTTCGTTTTCCTGCGGCGGTCGTCGTCAAGCACGTCCAAACACGCCACTTTCGTGGGCGCATTCGCGCTCTTTCGCTTCGCCGGAGTGCCAGCACTCACTCTGCCAAAAACGGCGAACATCCTAGTGGCGGTTCCCACTTTTGCGTCGGCGTCGCAAACCCCGCCCCGGCATACGCGGTTTGCCGTACTCGTGCGGCGGTGGCCGGCGGGCACGTCGAAAGACACCGATATCGTGCGCGAGTCGATGCTTCTTGGTCTCGCAGGAAGGCCGCCACTCACTCCTGCAAAAACGGCGAAGATCCGAGCGGCGCTTCGCACTTTTTCGTCGGCGTCGCAAACCTCGCCCCGGCAGACGCGCTTTGCCGTACTCGTGCGACGGTCGCCGGCGAGCACGTCGAAATACGCCGATATCGTGCCCGAATCGGCCCCGTTTCGCTTCGCCGGAGTGCCAGCACTCGCTCGGCCAAAGACGACGAACATCCGAGCGACGGTTCCCACTATTGCGTACGCGTCGCAAACCCCACCCCGGCAGACGCGGTTTGCCGTACTCGTGCGGCGGTGGCCGGCGGGCACGTCGAAAGACGCCGATATCGTGCACGAATCGGCGCTCCTTGGCTTCACCGGAGTGCCAGCACTCACTCGGCCAAAAACGGCGAACATCCGAGCAGCGGTACCCACTTAGCCGTCGGCATCCCGAACTCCGCGCCGGCTGACGCGGTTGCCGAGCTCGTGCGACTAGCGACCGCGAACGCGTCTCGCGACGCCGCTTTCGTGCGCGGCTCCCATTGCGACCCGGGTTACCCGAGCTCGACCAGCAAAAAAGAAGGTCGAAAAAAAATTTTTTTTTTCTGCGTCTGCCGGGGTGCCCCTATAATAGCAGCGATAAGCACCCAGACCGCCGTGGGTCGCTCGCCCCGGCTGACGTGGTTTTTCGTACTCCTGCAGCGGTCGCCGTCAAGCACGTCCAAATACGCCACTTTCGTGGGCGCATTCGCGCTCTTTCGCGTCGCCGGAGTGCCAGCACTCACTCTGCCAAAAACGGCCAACATCCGAGCGGCGGTTCCCACTTTTGCGTCGGCGTCGTAAACCCCGCCCCGGCAGACGCGGTTTGCCCTACTCGTGCGACGGTCGCCGGCGAGCGCGTCGAAAGACGCCGATATGGTGCGCTAATTGGCGCTCCTTGGCTTCTCCGGAGTGCCGCCACTCACTCCTCCAAAAACGGCGAAGATCCGAGCGGCGTTCTCCACTTTCGCATCGGCGTCCCGAACTCCGCCCGGGCTGACGCGGTTTACCGTACTCGTGCGACGGTCGCCGGCGGGCACGTCGAAAGACGCCGATATCGTGCCGTAATCGGCCCCGTTTGGCTTCGCCGGAGTGCCAGCACTCACTCGGCCAAAAACGGCGAACATCCGAGCAGCGTTTCCCACTTTCGCATCGGCGTCCCGAAGCCCGCCCCGGCAGACGCGGTTTGCCCTACTCGAGCGACGGTCGCCGGCGATCACGTCGAAAGGCGCCGAATTCGTGCACGAATCGATGCTTCTTGGTCTCGCAGGAGGGCCGCCACTCACTCCTGCAAAAACGGCGAAGATCCGAGTTGCGCTTCCCACTTTTTCGTCGGCGTCCCGAACTACGCCCCGGCTGACGCGGTTTACCGTACTCGTGCGACGGTCGCCGGCGGGTACTTCAAAATACGCCGACTTCGTGGGCGCATTCACGCTGTTTCGCTTCCCCGGAGTGCCAACACTCACTCTGCCGAAAGCGGCGATCATCCGAGCGGCGGTTCCCACTTTTGCGTCGGCTTCGCAAACGGCGCCCCGGCAGACGCGCTCGTGCGACGTACTCGTGCGACGGTCGCCGGCGAGCACGTCGAAAGACGCCGATATCGTGCTCGAATCGACCCCGTTTCGCTTCGCCGGAGTGCTGCCAGTCACGGCGCAGAAAACGGCGAATAAGTTTTTTTTTTTCCTAGAATTTGTGTTATAGAAGGCACATTTGATATCGGACGATAATTTTCAACTTTATCACGCGCACCGATTTTCGTGTAGAGGTTTGCAAGTTTATGGGAATTTCTCCACTTGGAATAATGCGATTTAGTAGTACTACGAGAACTTCATGGATGTACTCAAGGGTACGGGGCAAGTCAGTTACGTCAACACCTGCAGATTTTTTACACTTCAAACTGAAAATTGTTGGTTGTGAGTCCTCGTGTGATATTAAAGGCCGATTCGCTAACACATAGAACAAAGAAAGAAAGGAAGAAAAAACGCCCGCGCTCGCTAAAGAAACCTGGGTTCGCAACAAGTGGCAACAACAAGCAACCGAGCGAGTGCGCCGAAACCCGTGGCGGCCGAACAAATGCGAAGTCCCAACCGCGTCAGCCGGGGCGGCACGGGACAGGAAAAATCACTTCAGCCGGGGCGGCGGGGCACCGAATAAACCTCGTCACCTCGTCGCAGGATAAAAGAGGAAACAAAAAGTCTAAACAGCGTCTGCTGGAGCGAATGCGTAATAAAACAACAACAACAACAAAAAAAAACACCCGCGCTCAAGAAGTCTGCAATCACCACAAAAGGCGACTGTGACCGAGCAGCGTCAGCCGGGGCCGTGCGGAAACGGAAAAACCGCGACTACCGGGGCGTCGAGGCACCGAAAAATCCACTTCAGCCGCGGCGAAAAAAAAACAGAAAGAAAGACGGAGGGGGGGGGGAACCACGTCTGCCGGGGCGAAGGAAAAAAAAACGCGTCTGCCGGGGCGAGCCCGGGTGCGGCACCACCGGAAAAACTGTGGCAAACAGACATGGCGATCGAGTGAGTGGGCCGCCAGCCAGGCTCAGCCAAAAAGTGCAAAGTCCGAACTGCGTCAGCCGGGGCGGCAAAAACCGCGTCAGCCGGGGCGGCGCAAAAAACCGCGTCTGCCGGGGCGGCACGAAACCGCGTCAGCCGGGGCGGCGCGAAAACTGCGTCAGCCGGGGCGAAAGAAAAAAAAAACGCGTCTGCCGGGGCGAGCCCGGGTGCGGCACCACCGGGAAAACTGTGGCAAACAGACATGGCGATCGAGTGAGTGGGCCGCCAGCCAGGCACAGCCGAAAAGTGCAAAGTCCAAACCGTGTCAGCCGGGGCGACGCAAAAACCGCGTCAGCCGGGGCGGCGCGAAAACCGCGTCAGCCGGGGCGGCACGAAACCGCGTCAGCCGGGGCGGCGCGAAAACTGCGTCAGCCGGGGCGGCGCGAAAACCTCGTCAGCCGGGGCGAGCGAAAAGGGGGGGGGAACCACGTCTGCCGGGGCGAAAGAAAAAAAAAACGCGTCTGCCGGGGCGAGCCCGGGTGCGGCACCACCGGGAAGACTGTGGCAAACAGACATGGCGATCGAGTGAGTGGGCCGCCAGCCAGGCTCAGCCCAAAAAGTGCCAAGTCCGAACTGCGTCAGCCGGGGCAGCAAAAACCGCGCCAGCCGGGGCGGCGCAAAAACCGCGTCTGCCGGGGCGGCACGAAACCGCGTCAGCCGGGGCGGCGCGAAAACTGCGTCAGCCGGGGCGAGCCCGGGTGCGGCACCACCGGGAAAACTGTGGCTAACAGACACGGCGATCGAGTGAGTGGGCCGCCAGCCAGGCTCAGCCAAAAAGTGCTAAGTCCGAACTGCGTCAGCCGGGGCGGCAAAAACCGCGTCAGCCGGGGCGGCGCAAAAAACCGCGTCTGCCGGGGCGGCACGAAACCGCGTCAGCCGGGGCGGCGCGAAAACTGCGTCAGCCGGGGCGAAAGAAAAAAAAACGCGTCTGCCGGGGCGAGCCCGGGTGCGGCACCACCGGGAAAACTGTGGCAAACAGACATGGCGATCGAGTGAGTGGGCCGCCAGCCAGGCACAGCCGAAAAGTGCTAAGTCCGAACTGCGTCAGCCGGGGCGGCACAAACCGCGTCAGCCGGGGCGGCGCAAAAACCGCGTCTGCCGGGGCGGCACGAAACCGCGTCAGCCGGGGCGGCGCGAAAACTGCGTCAGCCGGGGCGAGCCCGGGTGCGGCACCACCGGGAAAACTGTGGCTAACAGACATGGCGATCGAGTGAGTGGGCCGCCAGCCAGGCTCAGCCAAAAAGTGCTAAGTCCGAACTGCGTCAGCCGGGGCGGCAAAAACCGCGTCAGCCGGGGCGGCGCAAAAAACCGCGTCTGCCGGGGCGGCACGAAACCGCGTCAGCCGGGGCGGCGCGAAATCTGCGTCAGCCGGGGCGAAAGAAAAAAAAACGCGTCTGCCGGGGCGAGCCCGGGTGCGGCACCACCGGGAAAACTGTGGCAAACAGACATGGCGATCGAGTGAGTGGGCCGCCAGCCAGGCTCAGCCAAAAAGTGCAAAGTCCGAACTGCGTCAGCCGGGGCGGCAAAAACCGCGTCAGCCGGGGCGGCGCAAAAAACCGCGTCTGCCGGGGCGGCACGAAACCGCGTCAGCCGGGGCGGCGCGAAAACTGCGTCAGCCGGGGCGAAAGAAAAAAAAACGCGTCTGCCGGGGCGAGCCCGGGTGCGGCACCACCGGGAAAACTGTGGCAAACAGACATGGCGATCGAGTGAGTGGGCCGCCAGCCAGGCACAGCCGAAAAGTGCAAAGTCCGAACCGTGTCAGCCGGGGCGACGCAAAAACCGCGTCAGCCGGGGCGGCGCGAAAACCGCGTCAGCCGGGGCGGCACGAAACCGCGTCAGCCGGGGCGGCGCGAAAACTGCGTCAGCCGGGGCGGCGCGAAAACCTCGTCAGCCGGGGCGAGCGAAAAGGGGGGGGGAACCACGTCTGCCGGGGCGAAAGAAAAAAAAACGCGTCTGCCGGGGCGAGCCCGGGTGCGGCACGACCGGGAAGACTGTGGCAAACAGACATGGCGATCGAGTGAGTGGGCCGCCAGCCAGGCTCAGCCCAAAAAGTGCTAAGTCCGAACTGCGTCAGCCGGGGCAGCAAAAACCGCGTCAGCCGGGGCGGCGCAAAAACCGCGTCTGCCGGGGCGGCACGAAACCGCGTCAGCCGGGGCGGCGCGAAAACTGCGTCGGCCGGGGCGAGCCCGGGTGCGGCACCACCGGGAAAACTGTGGCTAACAGACATGGCGATCGAGTGAGTGGGCCGCCAGCCAGGCTCAGCCAAAAAGTGCTAAGTCCGAACTGCGTCAGCCGGGGCGGCAAAAACCGCGTCAGCCGGGGCGGCGCAAAAAACCGCGTCTGCCGGGGCGGCACGAAACCGCGTCAGCCGGGGCGGCGCGAAAACTGCGTCAGCCGGGGCGAAAGAAAAAAAAACGCGTCTGCCGGGGCGAGCCCGGGTGCGGCACCACCGGGAAAACTGTGGCAAACAGACATGGCGATCGAGTGAGTGGGCCGCCAGCCAGGCACAGCCGAAAAGTGCTAAGTCCGAACTGCGTCAGCCGGGGCGGCACAAACCGCGTCAGCCGGGGCGGCGCAAAAACCGCGTCTGCCGGGGCGGCACGAAACCGCGTCGGCCGGGGCGGCGCGAAAACTGCGTCAGCCGGGGCGAGCCCGGGTGCGGCACCACCGGGAAAACTGTGGCAAACAGACATGGCGATCGAGTGAGTGGGCCGCCAGCCAGGCTCAGCCAAAAAGTGCTAAGTCCGAACTGCGTCAGCCGGGGCGGCAAAAACCGCGTCAGCCGGGGCGGCGCAAAAAACCGCGTCTGCCGGGGCGGCACGAAACCGCGTCAGCCGGGGCGGCGCGAAAACTGCGTCAGCCGGGGCGAAAGAAAAAAAAACGCGTCTGCCGGGGCGAGCCCGGGTGCGGCACCACCGGGAAAACTGTGGCAAACAGACATGGCGATCGAGTGAGTGGGCCGCCAGCCAGGCACAGCCGAAAAGTGCTAAGTCCGAACTGCGTCAGCCGGGGCGGCACAAACCGCGTCAGCCGGGGCGGCGCAAAAACCGCGTCTGCCGGGGCGGCACGAAACCGCGTCGGCCGGGGCGGCGCGAAAACTGCGTCAGCCGGGGCGAGCCCGGGTGCGGCACCACCGGGAAAACTGTGGCAAACAGACATGGCGATCGAGTGAGTGGGCCGCCAGCCAGGCTCAGCCAAAAAGTGCTAAGTCCGAACTGCGTCAGCCGGGGCGGCAAAAACCGCGTCAGCCGGGGCGGCGCAAAAAAGCGCGTCTGCCGGGGCGGCACGAAACCGCGTCAGCCGGGGCGGCGCGAAATCTGCGTCAGCCGGGGCGAAAGAAAAAAAAACGCGTCTGCCGGGGCGAGCCCGGGTGCGGCACCACCGGGAAAACTGTGGCAAACAGACATGGCGATCGAGTGAGTGGGCCGCCAGCCAGGCACAGCCGAAAAGTACAAAGTCCGAACTGCGTCTGCCGGGGCGGCACGAAACCGCGTCAGCCGGGGCGGCGCGAAAACCGCGTCTGCCGGGGCGGCACGAAACCGCGTCAGCCGGGGCGGCGCGAAAACTGCGTCAGCCGGGGCGAGCCCGGGTGCGGCACCACCGGGAAAACTGTGGCAAACAGACATGGCGATCGAGTGAGTGGGCCGCCAGCCAGGCACAGCCGAAAAGTGTCAAGTCCGAACTGCGTCAGCCGGGGCGGCAAAAACCGCGTCTGCCGGGGCGGCACGAAACCGCGTCAGCCGGGGCGGCGCGAAAACCTCGTCAGCCGGGGCTAGCGAAAGGGCGGGGGGGGGGAACCACGTCTGCCGGGGCGAAAGAAAAAAAACGCGTCTGCCGGGGCGAATGCAAAAAAAAACAAAGAAAAAAGCCCGCGCTTAATCAAAAGAAAACAAAGATAAAAGCTTGCGCTTAATCAAAAGAAAACAAACAAAAAAAGTTCGCGCTTAAGCCTGGCGGTGGAACCACCGGGGCAAACAGACCTGGCGATCGAGTGAGTGGGCCGCCAGCCGGGGTGAGCCAAAAAGTGCAAAGTCCGAACCGCGTCAGCCGGGGCGACGCAAAAACCGCGTCAGCCGGGGCGGCGCGAAAACCGCGTCAGCCGGGGCGGCGCAAAAACTGCGTCAGCCGGGGCGGCACGGAAAAACGAAAACCGCATCAGCCGGGGCGGCACGGAAAAACGAAAACCGCGTCAGCCGGGGCGACATCAAAATGAGGAAAAAAAAACTGCCTTAGGACACCTGCGTACACTTTCATGCGTTTGGGCATATCTCTCTGTAACACGCGCGCCCCTCGTTACGCGCGGCACTCTGTTTTCTCCGACACCCATATTTCGGCGGCATGTGGCACGCGCGCCCGTCCCTACGCACGGCACACCGCAGTGCTTTCTCGATATTTTTCTTTTCCTCCAACACCGTCATCTATAGGCTTTTAGTGACCTGTTGCTCGTGGCACAAGTTCGCT
>NC_134706.1:172513246-172525746 GCF_043290135.1 Rhipicephalus microplus | reverse complement strand
GGGACCCCCGCTTTTTGTTCCACGAAATCGCACAAGCTTTTTTCGCATCCACGGTTTGCCACCGCACACCAAAATGCCGATCCGGCTGCCTACTTTAGCCAACAGGTGGAGCCAGGCGCGCCGTACTTGCGCAGCACTTCCCACGTCCACCGAAGTCGGTGCCAAGGACCACTTTCGGCGCCGGAGCCACGTACGAGCCTACTCGAGGCGGAAGAACGAAGCCAGCAAGGGCCTGGCCGCAAGTGCGTTCAATTGTCGGGACGTCCAAGTCCCTCGTTCTTCCGTGCTTCCTCTTTCGGCAAGTCGTTGCGGCACCTTCCCAAAGCGCGCAGACCCGCTAATCGCGACGAGCGCGACGTGGCCGTGCCGCCTTTCCCTCGGCAGCAAGCAAAACGCCTGGCAACGTCGACGCTCCCCTAACCGCGATCTCGCACCGTGTTTCGTGTGGCGAATTCAAAAGCCGGCCGGCGCTGCTGCAACCATTACGGTCGGTACGCATACGCCGCGGAGGGCGGGACGGTCATCGGAGCGTGCGGTTCCTCCATCGAGTACTGCGCAGCTCGGCCGTCGCATCGCCGTGCCATGACCGGCCGCGCGTCAACGCGAACCGGTGCCAGCGAGATCCTTCGCCTGCAAGAACCGACCGGCAGCCTCTGTCACCCGAGGACGCGGAGGCGCTTGCCGCGGACGGCGGGACGGTATGCACTGGTGCACAGCGGACCCGTCACATCGCCAGTTCCTTGACCGACCGCCGACGCTTGTGCCGTTCCTCTCGTACTTGGCAGTCGCCGCGCGATTGTCGGGTCTCGTTCTTGCACGCTCGAACGGTCGGGAGGGCACTCGGCTGGCGTTTCGGGAACGCGCAGCCTCGCCTTCTACCGGCGTAACCACGACTCGCCGTTCGCGCTCCGCCGCTCCTGTTTACAGTACTAGGCGGTCCCGCAGCGGTCGGGTCGCGCATTTCGAGCGCTTCGAGCCACGGTGCAGTGGCGGGTCGAAAGCCGACCTATGAGTGCGTTGCGCCGTTTGTACCCGCGTCCGCCACCTGGCCGACCGTCCAAGGTCGCGGTGTTGGCGTCCGCTGGGCGCAACAATTTGTCACGGGGTGCCGCTCCACATTCAGGCAGCCCCGTGGGGAAAAGCCGACCCCGCGTCCAAACGGGGTCAGCGGCAGAAAGTGTCGGGCGCAGACGCAGCTGAGGCGCTCACCCTTCACAATCCGTTAATGATCCTTCCGCAGGTTCACCTACGGAAACCTTGTTACGACTTTTACTTCCTCTAAATGATCAAGTTTGGTCATCTTTCCAACCGACCGGCGCAACCGAAAGGCCGCGCCGGACATCGGTCCGAAGACCTCACTAAATCATTCAATCGGTAGTAGCGACGGGCGGTGTGTACAAAGGGCAGGGACGTAATCAACGCGAGCTTATGACTCGCGCTTACTGGGAATTCCTCGTTCAAGGGGAACAATTGCAAGCCCCTATCCCAATCACGAAAGAAGTTCCACGGGTTACCCAGTCTTTTCAGACAGGGATAAAGACACGCTGCTTCCTTCAGTGTAGCGCGCGTGCGGCCCCGGACATCTAAGGGCATCACAGACCTGTTATTGCTCTGTTTCGCGCGGCTAGGAGCCGCTTGTCCCTCTAAGAAGGTTGTAAGGTGCTGGGAACCCCGCACCTATTTAATAGGCTAGAGTCTCGTTCGTTATCGGAATTAACCACACAAATCGCTCCACCAACTAAGAACGGCCATGCACCACCATCCACCGAATCAAGAAAGAGCTCTCAATCTGTCAATCCTCCCAGTGTCCGGGCCGGGTAAGTTTTCCCGTGTTGAGTCAAATTAAGCCGCAGGCTCCACTCCTGGTGGTGCCCTTCCGTCAATTCCTTTAAGTTTCAGCTTTGCAACCATACTTCCCCCGGAACCCAAATACTTTGGTTTCCCGGAAGCTGCCCGCCGAGTCATTTGAGTAACTCAGGCGGATCGCTGGTTGGCATCGTTTATGGTCAGAACTAGGGCGGTATCTGATCGCCTTCGAACCTCTGACTTTCGTTCTTGATCAATGAAAACATTCTTGGCAAATGCTTTCGCAGTAGTTCGTCTTGCGACGGTCCAAGAATTTCACCTCTAGCGCCGCAATACGAATGCCCCCGTCCGTCCCTCTTAATCATTACCTCGTATTCCAAAAACCAACAGAACAGAAACGAGGTCTTGTTCTATTATTCCATGCAAGTTTATTCAGGCGACTCGCCTGCGTTGAGCACTCTAATTTTTTCAAAGTAAAAGCACCGGCCATCTCGAGGCACACAATGAAGTGCACCAAGAAAGAACCGGCATGATGTTCAGTCCGAGCCGTCGCATCGGGTAGATGCACTACTCGTCTGGAACTGAGATCCAACTACGAGCTTTTTAACCGCAGCAGCTTTAGTATACGCTATTGGAGCTGGAATTACCGTGGCTGCTGGCACCAGACTTGCCCTCCAATTGATCCTCGTTAAAGGATTTAGAGTGTACTCATTTCAATTACGGGGCCTCAAAAGAGTCCCGTATTGTTATTTTTCGTCACTACCTCCCCGTGCCGGGAGTGGGTAATTTGCGCGCCTGCTGCCTTCCTTGGATGTGGTAGCCGTTTCTCAGGCTCCCTCTCCGGAATCGAAACCTGATTCTTCGTTACCCGTAACAACCATGGTAAGCAAGTAACCTACCATCGAAAGTTGATAAGGCAGACACTTGAAAGAAACGTCGCCGGCTCGTGGCCATGCGATCAGCACAAAGTTATCCAGAGTCACCACACAATACGGGCCGAAACCCGATCGATCTTGGTCTAATAAAAGCACCCGTTACCCAAAGGGCTCCAGGCTCACTGCATGTATTAGCTCTAGAATTGCCACAGTTATCCAAGTAGGAAGAAACGATCTAAGGAACCATAACTGATTTATTGAGCCATTCGCGGTTTCGCCTTATTTCGGCATGTACTTAGACATGCATGGCTTAATCTTTGAGACAAGCATATGATTACTGGCAGGATCAACCAGGTAATCGTTCGACTGCGCGTCCGTCCTCGCCTTCGGCGGGCCGGACGCAGTCTGTGTGCGGCGGAGGCCACCTTCAGGCGCCCCAACACGCTTATTTTGCACTCCGAGATGACGGCGTTCGAGCTCGCTACGGCACAACCTTCCCGAAAGACGAGTGGGAGCCGTGCGGCAAGAAGCACGTTCATGCTCGCTCTTTTTCGTTGCATCGACTCGGTCGCGCCGTGCGGGTTGCCCAAGCCCGCTGCACTGTCGGTGGACCGGCCGGAACTAGCAACGGAGCCGAGACTGCAAAGCCGCCAGACGACGGGTCACGCCCGCGTCTTCGGCGCTTTCGCATCTGAATCGCCCGAGGACGACACGGAACACACCTCGATATCGTGGTAAAACGGCACCGTCCGACAACCAGCCCCTAACGCATCAAGCGGATGAGGCTGCAGACGACTGCCGTGGATTCCCCTGGAGCAGACCCGAGGACACGCTTGACGAGGCCGAAGCCCGCCGCATATCAGACACCCGGTCGCTTTCGCGTACTCCGCTCACGAGAACCCCCACATAATAGCAGCGATAAGTACCCAGACCTCCTTGGGCACTAATACGAGCGTACTCGAGAAAATTTCACCGCGGGTGTGCCCCGAAACGTGTGGCACGTTGAGCGTGCCACAAGTCTACGTCTCTCTCAAACCCGCTGAGGTCGTAGAATTTGCGACCCTACTCACGAAATTCCCACCGAGGATACGGCCGCAAACGTACCGCACCTTGGGTAGGCCACGAGTTTGTGCAACACTACGCTGACGGCACAGCACCGAGGTCGTGCGCGCACGCACGGGAAAATTCCGCCGCGGTTTCTGCCGAAAACGTGAGGCACCACGACTCTCCGCAAGTTCGCGTCGACTGCGAAAGACCGAAGTCGTGAACGACGTGTCCGCTACTCGCCGCCGACACGCTGGACACCAAACGTACAACGACTCGACGGCATCGTAGAGGCCCACGACGCGGTTTTCCTTAACGACGTCTCGGCGTGGCACCGACAGGTTAGAACGGCCGACCAACGTTCCCTGTCCGCCGTTCGGCTCAGTCGAAGGGCTCGGCGACTTCGGCAACGCTGCGAAGCCGCACGGTGACGCACGCCATGTCCCCATTTTTTTTTTCTTTCTGCGTCTGCCGGGGTGCCCCTATAATAGCAGCGATAAGCACCCAGACCGCCGTGGGTCGCTCGCCCCGGCTGACGTGGTTTTTCGTACTCCTGCGGCGGTCGCCGTCAAGCACGTCCAAATACGCTACTTTCGTGGGCGCATTCACGCTCTTTCGCTTCGCCGGAGTGCCAGCACTCACTCTGCCAAAAACGGCGAACATCCGAGCGGCGGTTCCCACTTTTGCGTCGGCGTCGCAAACCCCGCCCCGGCAGACGAGGTTTGCCGTACTCGTGCGACGGTGGCCGGCGGGCACGTCGAAAGACGCCGATATCGTGCGCGAATTGGCGCACCTTGGCTTCACCGGAGTGCCGCCACTGACTCCTCCAAAAACGGCGAAGATCCGAGCGGCGCTTCCCACTTTCGCATCGGCGTCCCGAACTCCGCCCCGGCTGACGCGGTTTACCGTACTCGTGCGACGGTCGCCGGCGAGCACGTGGAAAGACGCCGATATCGTGCCCGAATCGGCTCCGTTCGGCTTCGCCGGAGTGCCAGCACTGGCTCGGCGAAAGACGACGAACATCCGAGCGACGGTTCTCACTATTGCGTACGCGTCGCAAACCCCGCCCCGGCAGACGCACTTTGCCGTACTCGTGCGACGGTCGCCGGCGAGCACGTAGAAAGACGCCGATATCGTGCCGGAATCGGCCCCGTTTGGCTTCGCCGGAGTGCCAGCACTCACTCGGCCACAAACGGCGAACATCCGAGCGGCGGTTCCCACTTAGCCGTCGGCGTCCCGAACTCCGCCCCGGCAGACGCGGTTGCCGAGCTCGTGCGACTAGCGACCGCGAAGCCGTCTCGCGACGCCGCTTTCGTGCGCGGCTCCCACTGCGACCTGGGTCACCCGAGGTCGACGAGCAAAAAAGAATGTCGAAAAAAAATTTTTTTTTGCGTCTGCCCGGGTGCCCCTATAATAGCAGCGATAAGCACCCAGACCGCCGTGGGTCGCTCGCCCCGGCTGACGTGGTTTTTCGTACTCCTGCAGCGGTCGCCGTCAAGCACGTCCAAATACGCCACTTTCGTGGGCGCATTCGCGCTCTTTCGCGTCGCCGGAGTGCCAGCACTCACTCTGCCAAAAACGGCCAACATCCGAGCGGCGGTTCCCACTTTTGCGTCGGCGTCGTAAACCCCGCCCCGGCAGACGCGGTTTGCCCTACTCGTGCGACGGTCGCCGGCGAGCGCGTCGAAAGACGCCGATATCGTGCGCTAATTGGCGCTCCTTGGCTTCTCCGGAGTGCCACCACTCACTCCTCCAAAAACGGCGAAGATCCGAGCGGCGTTCTCCACTTTCGCATCGGCGTCCCGAACTCCACCCGGGCTGACGCGGTTTACCGTACTCGTGCGACGGTCGCCGGCGGGCACGTCGAAAGACGCCGATATCGTGCCGTAATCGGCCCCGTTTGGCTTCGCCGGAGTGCCAGCACTCACTCGGCCAAAAACGGCGAACATCCGAGCAGCGTTTCCCACTTTCGCATCGGCGTCCCGAAGCCCGCCCCGGCAGACGCGGTTTGCCCTACTCGAGCGACGGTCGCCGGCGATCACGTCGAAAGGCGCCGAATTCGTGCACGAATCGATGCTTCTTGGTCTCGCAGGAGGGCCGCCACTCACTCCTGCAAAAACGGCGAAGATCCGAGTTGCGCTTCCCACTTTTTCGTCGGCGTCCCGAACTACGCCCCGGCTGACGTGGTTTACCGTACTCGTGCGACGGTCGCCGGCGGGTACTTCAAAATACGCCGATTTCGTGGGCGCATTCACGCTGTTTCGCTTCCCCGGAGTGCCAACACTCACTCTGCCGAAAGCGGCGATCATCCGAGCGGCGGTTCCCACTTTTGCGTCGGCTTCGCAAACGGCGCCCCGGCAGACGCGCTCGTGCGACGTACTCGTGCGACGGTCGCCGGCGAGCACGTCGAAAGACGCCGATATCGTGCTCGAATCGACCCCGTTTCGCTTCGCCGGAGTGCTGCCAGTCACGGCGCAGAAAACGGCGAACAAGTGTTTTTTTTTCCTAGAATTTGTGTTATAGAAGGCACATTTGATATCGGACGATAATTTTCAACTTTATCACGCGCACCGATTTTCGTGTAGAGGTTTGCAAGTTTATGGGAATTTCTCCACTTGGAATAATGCGATTTAGTAGTACTACGAGAACTTCATGGATGTACTCAAGGGTACGGGGCAAGTCAGTTACGTCAACACCTGCAGATTTTTTACACTTCAAACTGAAAATTGTTGGTTGTGAGTCCTCGTGTGATATTAAAGGCCGATTCGCTAACACATAGAACAAAGAAAGAAAGGAAGAAAAAACGCCCGCGCTCGCTCAAGAAACCTGGGTTCGCAACAAGTGGCAACAACAAGCAACCGAGCGAGTGCGCCAAAACCCGTGGCGGCCGAACAAACGCGAAGTCCCAACCGCGTCAGCCGGGGCGGCACGGGACAGGAAAAATCACTTCAGCCGGGGCGGCGGGGCACCGAATAAACCTCGTCACCTCGTCGCAGGATAAAAGAGGAAACAAAAAGTCTAAACAGCGTCTGCTGGAGCGAATGCGTAATAAAACAACAACAACAACAAAAAAAAACACCCGCGCTCAAGAAGTCTGCAATCACCACAAAAGGCGACTGTGACCGAGCAGCGTCAGCCGGGGCCGTGCGGAAACGGAAAAACCGCGACTACCGGGGCGTCGAGGCACCGAAAAATCCACTTCAGCCGCGGCGAAAAAAAACAGAAAGAAAGACGGAGGGGGGGGGGAACCACGTCTGCCGGGGCGAAGGAAAAAAAAACGCGTCTGCCGGGGCGAGCCCGGGTGCGGCACCACCGGGAAAACTGTGGCAAACAGACATGGCGATCGAGTGAGTGGGCCGCCAGCCAGGCTCAGCCAAAAAGTGCAAAGTCCGAACTGCGTCAGCCGGGGCGGCAAAAACCGCGTCAGCCGGGGCGGCGCAAAAAACCGCGTCTGCCGGGGCGGCACGAAACCGCGTCAGCCGGGGCGGCGCGAAAACTGCGTCAGCCGGGGCGAAAGAAAAAAAAAACGCGTCTGCCGGGGCGAGCCCGGGTGCGGCACCACCGGGAAAACTGTGGCAAACAGACATGGCGATCGAGTGAGTGGGCCGCCAGCCAGGCACAGCCGAAAAGTGCAAAGTCCGAACCGTGTCAGCCGGGGCGACGCAAAAACCGCGTCAGCCGGGGCGGCGCGAAAACCGCGTCAGCCGGGGCGGCACGAAACCGCGTCAGCCGGGGCTGCGCGAAAACTGCGTCAGCCGGGGCGGCGCGAAAACCTCGTCAGCCGGGGCGAGCGAAAAGGGGGGGGGGAACCACGTCTGCCGGGGCGAAAGAAAAAAAAAACGCGTCTGCCGGGGCGAGCCCGGGTGCGGCACCACCGGGAAGACTGTGGCAAACAGACATGGCGATCGAGTGAGTGGGCCGCCAGCCAGGCTCAGCCCAAAAAGTGCTAAGTCCGAACTGCGTCAGCCGGGGCAGCAAAAACCGCGTCAGTCGGGGCGGCGCAAAAACCGCGTCTGCCGGGGCGGCACGGGACAGGAAAAATCACTTCAGCCGGGGCGGCGGGGCACCGAATAAACCTCGTCACCTCGTCGCAGGATAAAAGAGGAAACAAAAAGTCTAAACAGCGTCTGCTGGAGCGAATGCGTAATAAAACAACAACAACAACAAAAAAAAAACACCCGCGCTCAAGAAGTCTGCAATCACCACAAAAGGCGACTGTGACCGAGCAGCGTCAGCCGGGGCCGTGCGGAAACGGAAAAACCGCGACTACCGGGGCGTCGAGGCACCGAAAAATCCACTTCAGCCGCGGCGAAAAAAAACAGAAAGAAAGACGGAGGGGGGGGGGGAACCACGTCTGCCGGGGCGAAGGAAAAAAAACGCGTCTGCCGGGGCGAGCCCGGGTGCGGCACCACCGGGAAAACTGTGGCAAACAGACATGGCGATCGAGTGAGTGGGCCGCCAGCCAGGCTCAGCCAAAAAGTGCAAAGTCCGAACTGCGTCAGCCGGGGCGGCAAAAACCGCGTCAGCCGGGGCGGCGCAAAAAACCGCGTCTGCCGGGGCGGCACGAAACCGCGTCAGCCGGGGCGGCGCGAAAACTGCGTCAGCCGGGGCGAAAGAAAAAAAAAACGCGTCTGCCGGGGCGAGCCCGGGTGCGGCACCACCGGGAAAACTGTGGCAAACAGACATGGCGATCGAGTGAGTGGGCCGCCAGCCAGGCACAGCCGAAAAGTGCAAAGTCCGAACCGTGTCAGCCGGGGCGACGCAAAAACCGCGTCAGCCGGGGCGGCGCGAAAACCGCGTCAGCCGGGGCGGCACGAAACCGCGTCAGCCGGGGCTGCGCGAAAACTGCGTCAGCCGTGGCGGCGCGAAAACCTCGTCAGCCGGGGCGAGCGAAAAGGGGGGGGGGAACCACGTCTGCCGGGGCGAAAGAAAAAAAAAACGCGTCTGCCGGGGCGAGCCTGGGTGCGGCACCACCGGGAAGACTGTGGCAAACAGACATGGCGATCGAGTGAGTGGGCCGCCAGCCAGGCTCAGCCCAAAAAGTGCTAAGTCCGAACTGCGTCAGCCGGGGCAGCAAAAACCGCGTCAGCCGGGGCGGCGCAAAAACTGCGTCTGCCGGGGCGGCACGAAACCGCGTCAGCCGGGGCGGCGCGAAAACTGCGTCAGCCGGGGCGAGCCCGGGTGCGGCACCACCGGGAAAACTGTGGCTAACAGACATGGCGATCGAGTGAGTGGGCCGCCAGCCAGGCTCAGCCAAAAAGTGCTAAGTCCGAACTGCGTCAGCCGGGGCGGCAAAAACCGCGTCAGCCGGGGCGGCGCAAAAAACCGCGTCTGCCGGGGCGGCACGAAACCGCGTTAGCCGGGGCGGCGCGAAAACTGCGTCAGCCGGGGCGAAAGAAAAAAAAACGCGTCTGCCGGGGCGAGCCCGGGTGCGGCACCACCGGGAAAACTGTGGCAAACAGACATGGCGATCGAGTGAGTGGGCCGCCAGCCAGGCACAGCCGAAAAGTGCTAAGTCCGAACTGCATCAGCCGGGGCGGCACAAACCGCGTCAGCCGGGGCGGCGCAAAAACCGCGTCTGCCGGGGCGGCACGAAACCGCGTCAGCCGGGGCGGCGCGAAAACTGCGTCAGCCGGGGCGAGCCCGGGTGCGGCACCACCGGGAAAACTGTGGCAAACAGACATGGCGATCGAGTGAGTGGGCCGCCAGCCAGGCTCAGCCAAAAAGTGCTAAGTCCGAACTGCGTCAGCCGGGGCGGCAAAAACCGCGTCAGCCGGGGCGGCGCAAAAAACCGCGTCTGCCGGGGCGGCACGAAACCGCGTCAGCCGGGGCGGCGCGAAATCTGCGTCAGCCGGGGCGAAAGAAAAAAAACGCGTCTGCCGGGGCGAGCCCGGGTGCGGCACCACCGGGAAAACTGTTGCAAACAGACATGGCGATCGAGTGAGTGGGCCGCCAGCCAGGCACAGCCGAAAAGTACTAAGTCCGAACTGCGTCTGCCGGGGCGGCACGAAACCGCGTCAGCCGGGGCGGCGCGAAAACCGCGTCTGCCGGGGCGGCACGAAACCGCGTCAGCCGGGGCGGCGCGAAAACTGCGTCAGCCGGGGCGAGCCCGGGTGCGGCACCACCGGGAAAACTGTGGCAAACAGACATGGCGATCGAGTGAGTGGGCCGCCAGCCAGGCACAGCCGAAAAGTGCAAAGTCCGAACCGTGTCAGCCGGGGCGACGCAAAAACCGCGTCAGCCGGGGCGGCGCGAAAACCGCGTCAGCCGGGGCGGCACGAAACCGCGTCAGCCGGGGCTGCGCGAAAACTGCGTCAGCCGGGGCGGCGCGAAAACCTCGTCAGCCGGGGCGAGCGAAAAGGGGGGGGGGGAACCACGTCTGCCGGGGCGAAAGAAAAAAAAAACGCGTCTGCCGGGGCGAGCCTGGGTGCGGCACCACCGGGAAGACTGTGGCAAACAGACATGGCGATCGAGTGAGTGGGCCGCCAGCCAGGCTCAGCCCAAAAAGTGCTAAGTCCGAACTGCGTCAGCCGGGGCAGCAAAAACCGCGTCAGCCGGGGCGGCGCAAAAACCGCGTCTGCCGGGGCGGCACGAAACCGCGTCAGCCGGGGCGGCGCGAAAACTGCGTCAGCCGGGGCGAGCCCGGGTGCGGCACCACCGGGAAAACTGTGGCTAACAGACATGGCGATCGAGTGAGTGGGCCGCCAGCCAGGCTCAGCCAAAAAGTGCAAAGTCCGAACTGCGTCAGCCGGGGCGGCAAAAACCGCGTCAGCCGGGGCGGCGCAAAAAACCGCGTCTGCCGGGGCGGCACGAAACCGCGTCAGCCGGGGCGGCGCGAAAACTGCGTCAGCCGGGGCGAAAGAAAAAAAAAACGCGTCTGCCGGGGCGAGCCCGGGTGCGGCACCACCGGGAAAACTGTGGCAAACAGACATGGCGATCGAGTGAGTGGGCCGCCAGCCAGGCACAGCCGAAAAGTGCAAAGTCCGAACCGTGTCAGCCGGGGCGACGCAAAAACCCCGTCAGCCGGGGCGGCGCGAAAACCGCGTCAGCCGGGGCGGCACGAAACCGCGTCAGCCGGGGCTGCGCGAAAACTGCGTCAGCCGGGGCGGCGCGAAAACCTCGTCAGCCGGGGCGAGCGAAAAGGGGGGGGGGGGAACCACGTCTGCCGGGGCGAAAGAAAAAAAAACGCGTCTGCCGGGGCGAGCCTGGGTGCGGCACCACCGGGAAGACTGTGGCAAACAGACATGGCGATCGAGTGAGTGGGCCGCCAGCCAGGCTCAGCCCAAAAAGTGCTAAGTCCGAACTGCGTCAGCCGGGGCAGCAAAAACCGCGTCAGCCGGGGCGGCGCAAAAACCGCGTCTGCCGGGGCGGCACGAAACCGCGTCAGCCGGGGCGGCGCGAAAACTGCGTCAGCCGGGGCGAGCCCAGGTGCGGCACCACCGGGAAAACTGTGGCCAACAGACATGGCGATCGAGTGAGTGGGCCGCCAGCCAGGCTCAGCCAAAAAGTGCTAAGTCCGAACTGCGTCAGCCGGGGCGGCAAAAACCGCGTCAGCCGGGGCGGCGCAAAAAACCGCGTCTGCCGGGGCGGCACGAAACCGCGTTAGCCGGGGCGGCGCGAAAACTGCGTCAGCCGGGGCGAAAGAAAAAAAAAAACGCGTCTGCCGGGGCGAGCCCGGGTGCGGCACCACCGGGAAAACTGTGGCAAACAGACATGGCGATCGAGTGAGTGGGCCGCCAGCCAGGCACAGCCGAAAAGTGCTAAGTCCGAACTGCATCAGCCGGGGCGGCACAAACCGCGTCAGCCGGGGCGGCGCAAAAACCGCGTCTGCCGGGGCGGCACGAAACCGCGTCAGCCGGGGCGGCGCGAAAACTGCGTCAGCCGGGGCGAGCCCGGGTGCGGCACCACCGGGAAAACTGTGGCAAACAGACATGGCGATCGAGTGAGTGGGCCGCCAGCCAGGCTCAGCCAAAAAGTGCTAAGTCCGAACTGCGTCAGCCGGGGCGGCAAAAACCGCGTCAGCCGGGGCGGCGCAAAAAACCGCGTCTGCCGGGGCGGCACGAAACCGCGTCAGCCGGGGCGGCGCGAAATCTGCGTCAGCCGGGGCGAAAGAAAAAAAAACGCGTCTGCCGGGGCGAGCCCGGGTGCGGCACCACCGGGAAAACTGTGGCAAACAGACATGGCGATCGAGTGAGTGGGCCGCCAGCCAGGCACAGCCGAAAAGTACTAAGTCCGAACTGCGTCTGCCGGGGCGGCACGAAACCGCGTCAGCCGGGGCGGCGCGAAAACCGCGTCTGCCGGGGCGGCACGAAACCGCGTCAGCCGGGGCGGCGCGAAAACTGCGTCAGCCGGGGTGAGCCCGGGTGCGGCACCACCGGGAAAACTGTGGCAAACAGACATGGCGATCGAGTGAGTGGGCCGCCAGCCAGGCACGGCCGAAAAGTGCTAAGTCCGAACTGCGTCAGCCGGGGCGGCAAAAACCGCGTCAGCCGGGGCGGCGCAAAAACCGCGTCTGCCGGGGCGGCACGAAACCGCGTCAGCCGGGGCGGCGCGAAAACTGCGTCAGCCGGGGCGGCGCGAAAACCTCGTCAGCCGGGGCTAGCGAAAGGGCGGGGGGGGGGGAACCACGTCTGCCGGGGCGAAAGAAAAAAAAACGCGTCTGCCGGGGCGAATGCAAAAAAAAAACAAAGAAAAAAGCCCGCGCTTAATCAAAAGAAAACAAAGAAAAAAGCTTGCGCTTAATCAAAAGAAAACAAACAAAAAAAGTTCGCGCTT
>NC_134706.1:172488246-172508246 GCF_043290135.1 Rhipicephalus microplus | reverse complement strand
GATCTGTACCATGCAGCGGCTGCGTATGTAATCATACGCTCTGTGGCTCGTATATATATATCTTTACGCTGTTTCGGTGACATTCCCCAGTCTTTTCCCGTGAACTTACTAAGGTTTATTGTGAGTTTATTTACTTTACCTTTGATATATTCTAAGTGAGGTAAAAATGATAATTTGTTATCGAAAATTATGCCGAGTATTTTAAGTTCTTTTGAATATTTAATGTTTTGGTTGTTAAATTTAATTATTGGTGGTCGTTTTTGGTATTGATTACCTATAATCATAAATTGTGATTTCGATAAGTTGAATTCCACAACGTTTCTTTTTGACCACTCATTTACAATTTCTAGACAATTTTTTGAAACTTCCTCTATCCTTTTCCGAGTAGGTGCTCTTATTATCAAGGTGATGTCGTCAGCGAAAGCTTGTATTGTGCAATTTGATGGGAATATAGTATTTAATAAGTCAGCTATTGTTAGATTCCATAATAATGGGCTAAGTGGTGATCCTTGAGGTGACCCTTTTGATAATGGAATAGTAATTTTCAATTGATCTGAATCGTAGGTTATTGTTCTGTTTGACAGCAAGTCATTCACAAGGATCGTGAGGTTGTTAGGACATTCTGTTTTGTTAAGATATTCGGTGATATTAGATTGGTTGATTTGGTTAAAAGCATTTTTAACGTCAAGTGAGATTATTATAGAAGTTTCGCGGTTGGCCTGAGCGATTGATTCTTTTATTTTTAATAATGCTTGCGTAGTTGAGGTGTTGTGGGTAAAACCAAATTGGTTAGGTGGGAGATAATTGTTTGTACATAAGTGGTGATATATACGATCGTTTATTAGTTTTTCTAATATTTTTCCGAAAATGGAATTGATAGCTATGGGTCTAAAGTGATTAGGTTTAGGGTTGTTTTTGTCCAGTTCTTTTTTTGGAATAAGAATTATTCTTGAGTTTTTCCACACCACTGGGAAGTGGCCGAATTTAAGGGCTGCATTAAAAATTTTTATGAAGAATTGTTTATGATAAGTGTATAGTATTTGAATAAAAGTAGTTGTTAAGTTATCTGGGCCAGGGGTGACATTTTTCTTAAGGTTGTGTATTACAGAATCCACTTCGAGCTCTGTAAATGGTAGGTCATTGCTAGTTGCGTTAATTGAATCTTCTGTAGTGTGTTCATTAGGATTCGGTGATTGTGTTGTATTTTCACCTGTGGGGAACAAGGTGGTCATGATTAGTTCGATTGTTTCACTGAGTGTTGATGTTCGAGTTCCATCTTCCTTTTGAATAGACCCTAGGAGGGTTTTTGTTTTGAGTTTGTCTGCTGCTATTTTGTATGGTAAGGAAAAAGGATTGTTTTTCGAGATGCTTCCGCAAAATTCTTTCCAAGAAGAATTCCGTGCTTTTGTTAAATTTTCCTGATATGTTGCCAGATTTTTAAGGTATATGTCTCTGTAGTGTTCTCTTATTTCTCCACGAGCGTTCTGATATCGCCTTCTGTGTGCCCTTACTTTTTTCCGTTCTATTTCCAGCTGTGGAGTCCACCATTTGTTGGAGGTGCTATGGGTGTTGTTTACGTATTTTGAAAATTTGCCTTTCAGCTTATTGATTTTCCGATAGAAGTGCGTTATAACGTGATTTAACCGTGTCACGGAATTGATATCTTCATTTGAAGTTTCGATGAGCCAAGGGTCTGATTTTAATATTTCCAATATCTTGAGCTCTCCATTCTTAGTTAGTTTTTTAGTTTTTCCGTATTCTTGTTCGAATAGGTTGTATGATAAATATTTGTGGTCGCTGTGATTTATTTCATCTAGAACTTTCCAATCAGTTAAAAAATTTGAAAGTTGGGAAGTTGTAAGGGTAACATCGATCCAACTTTTGCCATTTGCTGTTTCAAAAGTTGGGGGACTGTCGGGTGAATTCATTAATTTTAGGTCCTTAGTAGTGATAAATTCGAGTAATACTTCTCCTCTGGCATTATTCTGCGGGCCGCCCCATGTTGTGTTGGATGAGTTGAAGTCCCCTGCTATTATTGTTGGATCATCAGTTTCCATTAATGATTCAATAGTGCTAAGAGTTATCTCTATTTCTTCTTTTGGTGGTGCATATGTGTTTATTATTGTGAAACTATTATTTTTCCATTTTATCTTTACCATTATAATTGTGTTGGATATGTATGTGGGAAAAACTTGAATGTCTGGATTGTGAATGATAATGGCTGTTTTTGGTGAGGGACTTGCTAATATTTTGTGTTTTATGGGAAATCCTATAACCTTATGTTTGTAATAGTATGGTTCTTGTATTATTGAAATATCATGTTGTATTATGTGCTGTTGTATGTTTAGTGCTTCGTTTGCTTTCATACAGTGTGCCAAGTTAACCTGAATTATGTGGAGTGAGGTGAGAGAGGGCTTTCTGTTCAACTTGTAAGCCATGTTTCTAATGTAGCGAAAATAGATGTAGGTTAGGTAATGGGAGAATAAAAAAAATATATATATATATATATATATAAAATAAAATAAAATAGGTTAGTGCTGGATGCGTTAGTTCAGTCGGGCTAGAATTTTCCTCTTCTCAATTTCCAGGTTGTCCTGGTAGACAGGACACTGCCAAGACATCATAGAGTGGGCTCTATTGCCCGGGTGGCGCTCAATCTCACATACTCTGCAGAAGGGGTCCTCATTGCATTCGTCCTGCCTATGTCCCCTTTGCCCGCAGTTGGAGCAGCGGGGGGGTTCTTGACAGTCAAAACGTGTATGTCCGTTCTGTGCGCATCTGGAGCAACGAGGAAGGAAGATGTGTTCGAATATAGGGCATCTATTCCAGCCGATGTTGATTTGTTTCCGTCCCTTGAGTGCGTTGTATCCTGTCTTGTTAAGGGCAAGAACCAAAGTTACTCCCTGCCTGCCCCTCCATGTTTTTTTTACCAGAATGTCATCGGGGTTGCACAGGAGGTTGTTTTGCTCTATTAAGCGTTCTGGGAGTGCGTCATTTACCAGTTCTTCGTCGACCCCAACTACTTTGACATTGAACCTGTTCTCTTTAGGTTTGTTTACTTTTAGTTGTTGGAATTCTGTCTTTGCTCGAAGGTGGTTCTCTAGTTTGCCAGATGATTCTTTCGATGCTGTTGTTAGAATTATTCCCTGTCTTCCCTCCTTCATTGTAGCGTCTGGGAGGCCCAAATCAGTGGGGTTGATCTTCTTCTTGATCAGTTCTGCCATCTCGCGCTTCCCCATGGTGTCAGAAGTGAGAACCAAAGCGTATGATTTCCTCTCCTCTACCATGACGGGAGGTTGGAGTGCCATTGCCTGTTCCTTTTCTTCTCGCTCCTTATTCTGTGTGGCTCGTTTTTCCAACTCAGAGATCCTCCCTCTTTGGAATGCGATCTCTTGGCCTTGTTCTATTATGATTTTTTTGAGCTTGGAATGTTCGGTTAGAACATTGTCGATTTGTGCTGCTACTTCTTCATTTTGGCCGGTGCTTGTCGCTATTTTTATGAGCGCTTTCATGATGGCCTTATCAGCTCTGGCGACTCTGGTAAGCAAGGTGATTTTGTCGTGCTGTTTCTCCTCGTGTTGAACAGGAGGTTCTTCATCGGTGGGATTTGGTTGAAGGGGTGGAAAGTGCTCCTGACTCATTAGTTCTTCATTGTCGGAAGTGTCTTCCCAGGAGTCTTTCGGTTCTTGGGGCTCCTGTGATGTTGCTCCTGTTTTTTCTTCTTTGTCGTTGTCCTCTGCGTCAAACCGTGGAACGTTGGCCATGGTGGGTGAGATCTTTCGTTTGGTTCCGCTTTGTGAGGTGTCGTCAGAGCGTTCCTGCCTGCTTTCCTTCGTCTTGATCTTCTTGGCCGTTTTCTCTTTCTTCCGTTCTTCGGTCGGTGGCTTGTGCCGAGGAGTTGCCTGCTGAGATGCGCAGCCTGCCTGTGATTCCGACCTTCCCTCAGTCAGTGGCTTGTGACGAGGGTTCGTCTGGTGAATTGAGGAGCTCGCCTGTGCATTTGGCATGATTTTTTTTTTTAATGTATCCCACTGTGGGAGTAATTTTGCCAAAGATGGCGTGGACAGACGGGGGGTCTGGCAACTGTGGAGCGGTTTGTGAAAGAGTGCGAATTCTCGCGTTTCCTTGGTGTCGTGCGTTCGGGGTTTTTCCCTGTACTATCTTCGTATTTTTATGGTTCGATAGGTACCAAGATTATCGTCTTCCGACGCCTGGAAGCGAAGTTATGCTCTATTCTTCTCGTCAATGCTCTGCCCCGCACAAGATGGCGGCCCCCATGGGGGAATGAGGTGCGAGAATTGTGGTTGTTATTCTTTTTCCGGCGCTCCAATTCCTTTTATTTTGGCCCTGAATCTTCAAAACATGTTTCCAAACATCTCACAAGAACTTGGGCGGGTTTTTCGTTGTTTTTTTTTCCCTGTAGTTCAATCTCTAAATGTCCAGGGGTCGCCCCTAGCGTGGACGGATGTGGGGGTCTAGCAACTATGGAGCTCCTTTGAGAAGATTTGCAATTTCTCGCGTTCTCCCTGGTATCCTGCGCTCGGGGTTTTTCCCTATGCTATCTCCGTATTTTTACGGTCTCAACGATACCAGAATTGTCGTCTTTCGACGCCTGGAAGCGAAGTTATGCTCAATTCCTCTCATCAAAGCTGTGTCCCTCACAAGATGGCGGCCTCCATGGGGCTTGTGGTGCCAGAGTTGCGGTTGTTATTCCTTTTCTGGTGCTTCAATTCCTTTTATTTTGGCCTTGAATCTTCAAAACATGTTTCCGAACATCTTACTAGCAAAGGGCGTGTTTTTCGTCGTCTTTTTCCTTGTGGCTAATCCCTAAGACGTCCAGGGGTCGCCAGCCTTGACCGACCCAAAATGGCAGCCCCCATGTCGGCGGGAAAAAGCGGTAAACACGGTCGATTTTCGACGAAAAAACGGCGTTTCCCCGTCGATCTCGAGCTCCCCCGTTTCGCTCGAGGCTCTAGAGCATCCCAGGATGGATCGAGGGCGGTTTTTCAGGTGAGAAACGGCTTTTTCCTTCAGAAATTCTTGATAATTTGAGCTGTAGCAGGTAATGGCTGCTGCTGTGCCTTCGGGTGAGATGAGTCGTTGATTTATCGACTTTGAGCTGGTTGCAGTGCCGGTCTCGTGTCCCCCGAGGTGCTCCGAACCTTCACAATACCGTGCGAGTAAATTTGAAGGGTTACTCACAGGTTTGATGGTGTCCTGAGGGGGCGAAGTCGGAGCTGCCAGGGAAGCTGCACGGGGGTTGGCTCCGCAGGTAGTAGTAGAGTATATAGGGACAGTGGGAATCTCGTTAATCCATTCATGCGCGTCACTAATTAGATTCATAGTTACTCCCGCCGTTTACCCGCGCTTTTTTGAATTTCTTCATTTTGACATTCAGAGCACTGGGCAGAAATCACATTGCGTCAGCACCGATCAACGGCCCTCGCAATGCTTTGTTTTAATTAGACAGTCGGATTCCCCCGGTCCGTGCCAGTTCTGAGTTGGCTGTTTTCTGCCGGCCGAAGCAAGAACCTCAGGCGCGAAGCCCACGGAAAATGCACAGCTGTGGCTTTCCACAGGAAGGTCCCGACGCTGGTCCGGGCTCGGCCGCACCGCTTTTTACGGCGGCGAGCCTCGCCCAGTCCCGGTGCAGTGCCGTTCCTGCTTCTGGACCCCAGCCCGACCGGCTCAGCCCTCAGAGCCAATCCTTTTCCCAAGGATCCGTTTTGCCGACTTCCCTTACCTACATTGGTCTATCGACTAGAGGCTGTTCACCTTGGAGACCTGCTGCGGATGTGGGTACGGTCCGGCACGAAAATCACACTCCCTCACTCGGATTTTCAAGGGCCGACAGGAGCGCACCGGACAGCGCAAGAGCCGCACTGCTCTACGGAGCCACCGTCCCTATCTCGGGGTGAACCCATTCCAGGGACTCGATCTCCTTACAGAGAAAAGAAAACTCTTCCCGGGGCTCCCATCGGCGTCTCCGAGCTGGTTTGCGTTGCCGCACTGGGCTCCGAAGAGCCGATCTCCGTAGCCGGGTTCGGGACTGTTAACCCGATTCCCTTTTGGTTGCAGCGGGGCGTCTCCGTATCACAGACTGAGCTGCACAAACGCGCCCGCTTCTGAAAGGATTTCTCCTTTCCCTAAGGACCGACTGACCCATGTTCAACTGCTGTTCACATGGAACCCTTCTCCACTTCAGTCCTCAAGGTTCTCACTTGAGTATTTGCTACTACCACCAAGATCTGCACCAGCGGCGGCTCCAGGCGGGCTCACGCCCGACACCTTCAACGCACACCGCTGCGGCCCTCCTACTCGTCGCGGCTTAGCACCCCCACATTTCGTGCTTTTCTGCCAGCGACGGCCGGGGATAGGCGCGACGCTAGAGCGCCATCCATTTTCGGGGCTAGTTGCTTCGGCAGGTGAGTTGTTACACACTCCTTAGCGGATTCCGACTTCCATGGCCACCGTCCTGCTGTCTTAAGCAACCAACACCCTTCATGGGTTCTCATGAGCGTCCCGACTCGGGCGCCTTACCCCGGCGTTTGGTTCATCCCACAGCGCCAGTTCTGCTTACCAAAAGTGGCCCACTTGGCACTCTCATCGCAGCGGGAGGCCTCAACCCAGAAGGCCTCCCGTACACCCATTGAAAGTTTGAGAATAGGTTGAGGACGTTTCGACCCCAATGCCTCTAATCATTCGCTTTACCAGGTGTGACTGCTCTCCCATCGAGCGCCAGCTATCCTGAGGGAAACTTCGGAGGGAACCAGCTACTAGATGGTTCGATTGGTCTTTCGCCCCTATACCCGGATCGGACGATCGATTTGCACGTCAGAATCGCCTCGGACCTCCACCAGAGTTTCCTCTGGCCTCGTCCTGCCCGGGCATAGTTCACCATCTTTCGGGTGCCAACGTGTGCGCTCTCGCTCCGCCCCGGCGACGTGTGAGCGCCTGGGACGGGCCGTTGCTGCGCCCTTTATCGGACCCCTGTGCGGTCCGGGATCGCAACGCAGCCCGCTAGGGGCCTTCACGTTTCATTGCGCCATTGGGTTTCGGGAGACCCATTGACTCGCGCACATGTTAGACTCCTTGGTCCGTGTTTGAAGACGGGTCGGGTGGGTTACCGACCTACTCGCCGCAAACCACGATAGCGCCTCCGCGGGAGAATAGCCCCGCTCGCAGAGGCTTCTCGCCGGCCAACCCGCCGCCGCGGGACCAACCCGGACAGCAGGAGACGACAAGCTTGCCCAGCGGGTTCTCCGCTCCGTTTCCGGAGGGCGTCATCGTTCGGGCCTCCCGACAACCGGGAGAAGCCCATGGGGCCTGGACGGGGTGACGAACTTTTCGTGCACGGCGTGGTATAACTCCCGCGTGCCGTCTCCGAAGAGACGGGCAGGTCACCTCCACTGCCGGACTCAAGTCGTGCTTGTTCCCTTTGACCCGCGTCCGTCGCGGCGTCCTACCGGCGGTGGGAAGTGCGCACCCCGGAGACCGCGTCTGCGTGCCAGCAGCCGGAACAGTCCCCCGAAGGGGACCGTTTAGCTGACGCCGCCGGCTCCGCGATCGTCCGGAGACTGAATCCCACCGCTTTCGAGCTTCGAGGGCCCACCCGTTTTACTCTAAGCGGTTTCACGTACTCTTGAACTCTCTCTTCAAAGTTCTTTTCAACTTTCCCTCACGGTACTTGTGAACTATCGGTCTCTCGGTCGTATTTAGCCTTAGATGGAGTTTACCACCCACTTAGGGCTGCACTCTCAAGCAACCCGACTCACGGGAGGCTCCATCCCGGGCGCGCAACGGCGGAGACGGGCCTGGCACCCACTCTGGGACAAGCCCCTGTCAGGGGGACTTGCACCGTCGCAAACACCCGAGAACGTCGCCTCCCATACACCACATTTCCCGACCGCCTGCAAGGACGGGGGATTCGGTGCTGGGCTCGGTCCCGTTTCGCTCGCAGCTACTCGGGGAATCCCTGTTGGTTTCTTTTCCTCCGCTTAGTGATATGCTTAAATTCAGCGGGTTGTCTCGCCTGATCTGAGGTCGACAGCGGATACATTCGCTTCCATCAACTTCCTGCACGACCGCGTGCGCTCGCCCTACCAAGTGCGCCCGCAACCCTGTACAGGGCCACTTCTTCACAAGGCTGGCAATCGGCTTCCCCGCTGCACGCGTGCGGCGCACAACCGGTGTGACGTGGAAGTGACGGGACACGTTCGTAAACCCATCGCGAACCGAGTACGACGCCCTACCAAGTGCGCCCGCAACCCTGTACAGGGTCACATCTTCACAAGGCTGGCAAGCGGCATTCCGCTGCGCGCGTGCGTCGTCCGAGCAGTTGCGTGATAAACGACCGTGTCGAAAGCCCAAACACCGCCGAGGCCAGTCGCCGCCGCCGCAAGGGCAGCCACGCAGCCTGGCGAGAGGCATCGTCTCGTGTAGCGTCGCCCCCGCCCCAACTGGAGTGGCCCAGTTTTTTGAACGGGACGGGAACTGCGAAGCACTTAGACCGACGGCGGACTACGACGAGAACGCCTTAAGCTTCGCCAACGTTTCGCCAACTCGTGCGGGAGACTTTTTCCGCTTCGCGGCAAGTCGTCGCGCCGTGCTCTCCGCATCAACCGCGTACGCAGCGAACCGCAAACGTCGGGCGCAGCCTCCTCACCTCCCTGCGCTTTGCGCGCGAACGTTCCCTGTTCGCGCGGCAAAGCCTGGAGGAGGCACGGCCCCGCAGCGTGTTCGAGCGCCCGGTCTACGGGACACCCTGCTTACTTCGAGGGCAACAAGCGCAACGCAAGGCTGCGATCTCGCGCACTTTGCGCACGGATGGAGAAGCTTTGCTGGCCGGCTTTCGCTCCTCGTGTTTACCGTGCGTTAAAGTTGCGCGTCCGTGGCTCTCGCAGCTCTTGCGCGCCCGGTCGCAGAGAGGAGTACGCAACCTCGACCGCACTTTCCCTGCAGGCTTCCTTCCGACTCGAAGTCCTGCGGCGGTCTCAACGAGGTGCCACATCCTCAATGCAGTCGGTCGCCCCCGTTTCGGTTGGGCTCTGGCACGACGGTCGCCACCGTCTCGCCCTTGAGTGGCCGCTGTTGGCGCTCGCTGTGAGGTGTTCAGCGTGCTGTCCGTGTTGCCGACGCGGTCAAAACGAGTCGACGGCTCACGTTCCCTTGTGCGCCGAAGGCTCTCTTGATATGTGATCCGACCCTCAGACAGACGAAGCCAAGGGAAGACCCAAGGCCGCAATGTGCGTTCAAAGAATCAGTGCTCAGTGTGTCCTGCAATTCACACCAAGTCTCGCAGCTGGCTGCGTTCTTCATCGACCCGAGAACCGAGTGATCCACCGCTTAGAGTCGTGAAAAAGTGTTTGTTCAATTCCGTACAGTCAAAACCAAACGTTTCTGGCACTCGGCCAAACAGTGGCCAAGAAGGGCGCTTTTCAGCGCACGCATGGACTCCAAAACTCTGCCGCGCCTTTTTCGGCTGCCGCAAATCGAGCAAACGGTGTGTTTCGGACGGCGTTTCGCTTCCGCTACTTGCGAGTGCTTTCGTGGTCCACCCCTCTATAAATACTCGGGAGGCGTCGAAGCCGGTTCTCCAAGCCGGACCCGTAGGTATCGTTGTGTGCTCGCTCTCATTGGCCCGCCTAACCAGAAAATGCCTGCGGTACACCCATTTGGATAAGAGTGCACGCAGATGCGGGCCTCGACGGCTACACATTTCCTCGGGCGGCCGCCTCCCGGCCTCCGTGGAGCGCGGGATGCACGGTCCCATCGACAAGCCTCTCCCGTTTTTACCGTGGCGTCGCGGTTCACCACGGCGGGCGGGTCGGTCTCCTCCGCATAAAAAGGGGGACCCCCGCTTTTTGTTCCACGAAATCGCACAAGCTTTTTTCGCATCCCCGGTTTGCCACCGCACACCAAAATGCCGATCCGGCTGCCTACTTTAGCCAACAGGTGGAGCCAGGCGCGCCGTACTTGCGCAGCACTTCCCACGTCCACCGAAGTCGGTGCCAAGGACCACTTTCGGCGCCGGAGCCGCGTACGAGCCTACTCGAGGCGGAAGAACGAAGCCAGCAAGGGCCTGGCCGCAAGTGCGTTCAATTGTCGGGACGTCCAAGTCCCTCGTTCTTCCGTGCTTCCTCTTTCGGCAAGTCGTTGCGGCACCTTCCCAAAGCGCGCAGACCCGCTAATCGCGACGAGCGCGACGTGGCCGTGCCGCCTTTCCCTCGGCAGCAAGCAAAACGCCTGGCAACGTCGACGCACCCCTAACCGCGATCTCGCACCGTGTTTCGTGTGGCGAATTCAAAAGCCGGCCGGCGCTGCTGCAACCATTACGGTCGGTACGCATACGCCGCGGAGGGCGGGACGGTCATCGGAGCGTGCGGTTCCTCCATCGAGTACTGCGCACCTCGGCCGTCGCATCGCCGTGCCATGACCGGCCGCGCGTCAACGCGAACCGGTGCCAGCGAGATCCTTCACCTGCAAGAACCGACCGGCAGCCTCCGTCACCCGAGGACGCGGAGGCGCTTGCCGCGGACGGCGGGACGGTATGCACTGGTGCACAGCGGACCCGTCACATCGCCAGTTCCTTGACCGACCGCCGACGCTTGTGCCGTTCCTCTCGTACTTGGCAGTCGCCGCGCGATTGTCGGGTCTCGTTCTTGCACGCTCGAACGGTCGGGAGGGCACTCGGCTGGCGTTTCGGGAACGCGCAGCCTCGCCTTCTACCGACGTAACCACGACTCGCCGTTCGCGCTCCGCCGCTCCTGTTTACAGTACTAGGCGGTCCCGCAGCGGTCGGGTCGCGCATTTCGAGCGCTTCGAGCCACGGTGCAGTGGCGGGTCGAAAGCCGACCTATGAGTGCGTTGCGCCGTTTGTACCCGCGTCCGCCACCTGGCCGACCGTCCAAGGTCGCGGTGTTGGCGTCCGCTGGGCGCAACAATTTGTCACGGGGTGCCGCTCCACATTCAGGCAGCCCCGTGGGGAAAAGCCGACCCCGCGTCCAAACGGGGTCAGCGGCAGAAAGTGTCGGGCGCAGACGCAGCTGAGGCGCTCACCCTTCACAATCCGTTAATGATCCTTCCGCAGGTTCACCTACGGAAACCTTGTTACGACTTTTACTTCCTCTAAATGATCAAGTTTGGTCATTTTTCCAACCGACCGGCGCAACCGAAAGGCCGCGCCGGACATCGGTCCGAAGACCTCACTAAATCATTCAATCGGTAGTAGCGACGGGCGGTGTGTACAAAGGGCAGGGACGTAATCAACGCGAGCTTATGACTCGCGCTTACTGGGAATTCCTCGTTCAAGGGGAACAATTGCAAGCCCCTATCCCAATCACGAAAGAAGTTCCACGGGTTACCCAGTCTTTTCAGACAGGGATAAAGACACGCTGCTTCCTTCAGTGTAGCGCGCGTGCGGCCCCGGACATCTAAGGGCATCACAGACCTGTTATTGCTCTGTTTCGTGCGGCTAGGAGCCGCTTGTCCCTCTAAGAAGGTTGTAAGGTGCTGGGAACCCCGCACCTATTTAATAGGCTAGAGTCTCGTTCGTTATCGGAATTAACCAGACAAATCGCTCCACCAACTAAGAACGGCCATGCACCACCATCCACCGAATCAAGAAAGAGCTCTCAATCTGTCAATCCTCCCAGTGTCCGGGCCGGGTAAGTTTTCCCGTGTTGAGTCAAATTAAGCCGCAGGCTCCACTCCTGGTGGTGCCCTTCCGTCAATTCCTTTAAGTTTCAGCTTTGCAACCATACTTCCCCCATAACCCAAATACTTTGGTTTCCCGGAAGCTGCCCGCCGAGTCATTTGAGTAACTCAGGCGGATCGCTGGTTGGCATCGTTTATGGTCAGAACTAGGGCGGTATCTGATCGCCTTCGAACCTCTGACTTTCGTTCTTGATCAATGAAAACATTCTTGGCAAATGCTTTCGCAGTAGTTCGTCTTGCGACGGTCCAAGAATTTCACCTCTAGCGCCGCAATACGAATGCCCCCGTCCGTCCCTCTTAATCATTACCTCGTATTCCAAAAACCAACAGAACAGAAACGAGGTCTTGTTCTATTATTCCATGCAAGTTTATTCAGGCGACTCGCCTGCGTTGAGCACTCTAATTATTTCAAAGTAAAAGCACCGGCCATCTCGAGGCACACAATGAAGTGCACCAAGAAAGAACCGGCATGATGTTCAGTCCGAGCCGTCGCATCGGGTAGATGCACTACTCGTCTGGAACTGAGATCCAACTACGAGCTTTTTAACCGCAGCAGCTTTAGTATACGCTATTGGAGCTGGAATTACCGCGGCTGCTGGCACCAGACTTGCCCTCCAATTGATCCTCGTTAAAGGATTTAGAGTGTACTCATTTCAATTACGGGGCCTCAAAAGAGTCCCGTATTGTTATTTTTCGTCACTACCTCCCCGTGCCGGGAGTGGGTAATTTGCGCGCCTGCTGCCTTCCTTGGATGTGGTAGCCGTTTCTCAGGCTCCCTCTCCGGAATCGAACCCTGATTCTCCGTTACCCGTAACAACCATGGTAAGCAAGTAACCTACCATCGAAAGTTGATAAGGCAGACACTTGAAAGAAACGTCGCCGGCTCGTGGCCATGCGATCAGCACAAAGTTATCCAGAGTCACCACACAATACGGGCCGAAACCCGATCGATCTTGGTCTAATAAAAGCACCCGTTACCCAAAGGGCTCCAGGCTCACTGCATGTATTAGCTCTAGAATTGCCACAGTTATCCAAGTAGGAAGAAACGATCTAAGGAACCATAACTGATTTAATGAGCCATTCGCGGTTTCGCCTTATTTCGGCATGTACTTAGACATGCATGGCTTAATCTTTGAGACAAGCATATGATTACTGGCAGGATCAACCAGGTAATCGTTCGACTGCGCGTCCGTCCTCGCCTTCGGCGGGCCGGACGCAGTCTGTGTGCGGCGGAGGCCACCTTCAGGCGCCCCAACACGCTTATTTTGCACTCCGAGATGACGGCGTTCGAGCTCGCTACGGCACAACCTTCCCGAAAGACGAGTGGGAGCCGTGCGGCAAGAAGCACGTTCATGCTCGCTCTTTTTCGTTGCATCGACTCGGTCGCGCCGTGCGGGTTGCCCAAGCCCGCTGCACTGTCGGTGGACCGGCCGGAACTAGCAACGGAGCCGAGACTGCAAAGCCGCCAGACGACGGGTCACGCCCGCGTCTTCGGCGCTTTCGCATCTGAATCGCCCGAGGACGACACGGAACACACCTCGATATCGTGGTAAAACGGCACCGTCCGACAACCAGCCCCTAACGCATCAAGCGGATGAGGCTGCAGACGACTGCCGTGGATTCCCCTGGAGCAGACCCGAGGACACGCTTGACGAGGCCGAAGCCCGCCGCATATCAGACACCCGGTCGCTTTCGCGTACTCCGCTCACGAGAACCCCCACATAATAGCAGCGATAAGTACCCAGACCTCCTTGGGCACTAATACGAGCGTACTCGAGAAAATTTCACCGCGGGTGTGCCCCGAAACGTGTGGCACGTTGAGCGTGCCACAAGTCTACGTCTCTCTCAAACCCGCCGAGGTCGTAGAATTTGCGACCCTACTCACGAAATTCCCACCGAGGATACGGCCGCAAACGTACCGCACCTTGGGTAGGCCACGAGTTTGTGCAACACTACGCTGACGGCACAGCACCGAGGTCGTGCGCGCACGCACGGGAAAATTCCGCCGCGGTTTCTGCCGAAAACGTGAAGCACCACGACTCTCCGCAAGTTCGCGTCGACTGCGAAAGACCGAAGTCGTGAACGACGTGTCCGCTACTCGCCGCCGACACGCTGGACACCAAACGTACAACGACTCGACGGCATCGTAGAGGCCCACGACGCGGTTTTCCTTAACGACGTCTCGGCGTGGCACCGACAGGTTAGAACGGCCGACCAACGTTCCCTGTCCGCCGTTCGGCTCAGTCGAAGGGCTCGGCGACTTCGGCAACGCTGCGAAGCCGCACGGTGACGCACGCCATGTCCCCATTTTTTTTCTTTCTGCGTCTGCCGGGGTGCCCCTATAATAGCAACGATAAGCACCCAGACCGCCGTGGGTCGCTCGCCCCAGCTGACGTGGTTTTTCGTACTCCTGCGGCGGTCGCCGTCAAGCACGTCCAAATACGCTACTTTCGTGGGCGCATTCACGCTCTTTCGCTTCGCCGGAGTGCCAGCACTCACTCTGCCAAAAACGGCGAACATCCGAGCGGCGGTTCCCACTTTTGCGTCGGCGTCGCAAACCCCGCCCCGGCAGACGAGGTTTGCCGTACTCGTGCGACGGTGGCCGGCGGGCACGTCGAAAGACGCCGATATCGTGCGCGAATTGGCGCACCTTGGCTTCACCGGAGTGCCGCCACTGACTCCTCCAAAAACGGCGAAGATCCGAGCGGCGCTTCCCACTTTCGCATCGGCGTCCCGAACTCCGCCCCGGCTGACGCGGTTTACCGTACTCGTGCGACGGTCGCCGGCGAGCACGTGGAAAGACGCCGATATCGTGCCCGAATCGGCTCCGTTCGGCTTCGCCGGAGTGCCAGCACTGGCTCGGCGAAAGACGACGAACATCCGAGCGACGGTTCTCACTATTGCGTACGCGTCGCAAACCCCGCCCCGGCAGACGCACTTTGCCGTACTCGTGCGACCGTCGCCGGCGAGCACGTAGAAAGACGCCGATATCGTGCCGGAATCGGCCCCGTTTGGCTTCGCCGGAGTGCCAGCACTCACTCGGCCACAAACGGCGAACATCCGAGCGGCGGTTCCCACTTAGCCGTCGGCGTCCCGAACTCCGCCCCGGCAGACGCGGTTGCCGAGCTCGTGCGACTAGCGACCGCGAAGCCGTCTCGCGACGCCGCTTTCGTGCGCGGCTCCCACTGCGACCTGGGTCACCCGAGGTCGACGAGCAAAAAAGAATGTCGAAAAAAAATTTTTTTTTTTTTGCGTCTGCCGGGGTGCCCCTATAATAGCAGCGATAAGCACCCAGACCGCCGTGGGTCGCTCGCCCCGGCTGACGTGGTTTTTCGTACTCCTGCGGCGGTCGCCGTCAAGCACGTCCAAATACGCTACTTTCGTGGGCGCATTCACGCTCTTTCGCTTCGCCGGAGTGCCAGCACTCACTCTGCCAAAAACGGCGAACATCCGAGCGGCGGTTCCCACTTTTGCGTCGGCGTCGCAAACCCCGCCCCGGCAGACGAGGTTTGCCGCACTCGTGCGACGGTGGCCGGCGGGCACGTCGAAAGACGCCGATATCGTGCGCGAATTGGCGCACCTTGGCTTCACCGGAGTGCCGCCACTGACTCCTCCAAAAACGGCGAAGATCCGAGCGGCGCTTCCCACTTTCGCATCGGCGTCCCGAACTCCGCCCCGGCTGACGCGGTTTACCGTACTCGTGCGACGGTCGCCGGCGAGCACGTGGAAAGACGCCGATATCGTGCCCGAATCGGCTCCGTTCGGCTTCGCCGGAGTGCCAGCACTGGCTCGGCGAAAGACGACGAACATCCGAGCGACGGTTCTCACTATTGCGTACGCGTCGCAAACCCCGCCCCGGCAGACGCACTTTGCCGTACTCGTGCGACGGTCGCCGGCGAGCACGTAGAAAGACGCCGATATCGTGCCGGAATCGGCCCCGTTTGGCTTCGCCGGAGTGCCAGCACTCACTCGGCCACAAACGGCGAACATCCGAGCAGCGGTACCCACTTAGCCGTCGGCATCCCGAACTCCGCGCCGGCTGACGCGGTTGCCGAGCTCGTGCGACTAGCGACCGCGAACGCGTCTCGCGACGCCGCTTTCGTGCGCGGCTCCCATTGCGACCTGGGTTACCCGAGCTCGAGCAGCAAAAAAGAAGGTCGAAAAAATTTTTTTTTTTCTGCGTCTGCCGGGGTGCCCCTATAATAGCAGCGATAAGCACCCAGACCGCCGTGGGTCGCTCGCCCCGGCTGACGTGGTTTTTCGTACTCCTGCAGCGGTCGCCGTCAAGCACGTCCAAATACGCCACTTTCGTGGGCGCATTCGCGCTCTTTCGCGTCGCCGGAGTGCCAGCACTCACTCTGCCAAAAACGGCCAACATCCGAGCGGCGGTTCCCACTTTTGCGTCGGCGTCGTAAACCCCGCCCCGGCAGACGCGGTTTGCCCTACTCGTGCGACGGTCGCCGGCGAGCGCGTCGAAAGACGCCGATATCGTGCGCTAATTGGCGCTCCTTGGCTTCTCCGGAGTGCCGCCACTCACTCCTCCAAAAACGGCGAAGATACGAGCGGCGTTCTCCACTTTCGCATCGGCGTCCCGAACTCCGCCCGGGCTGACGCGGTTTACCGTACTCGTGCGACGGTCGCCGGCGGGCACGTCGAAAGACGCCGATATCGTGCCGTAATCGGCCCCGTTTGGCTTCGCCGGAGTGCCAGCACTCACTCGGCCAAAAACGGCGAACATCCGAGCAGCGTTTCCCACTTTCGCATCGGCGTCCCGAAGCCCGCCCCGGCAGACGCGGTTTGCCCTACTCGAGCGACGGTCGCCGGCGATCACGTCGAAAGGCGCCGAATTCGTGCACGAATCGATGCTTCTTGGTCTCGCAGGAGGGCCGCCACTCACTCCTGCAAAAACGGCGAAGATCCGAGTTGCGCTTCCCACTTTTTCGTCGGCGTCCCGAACTACGCCCCGGCTGACGCGGTTTACCGTACTCGTGCGACGGTCGCCGGCGGGTACTTCAAAATACGCCGATTTCGTGGGCGCATTCACGCTGTTTCGCTTCCCCGGAGTGCCAACACTCACTCTGCCGAAAGCGGCGATCATCCGAGCGGCGGTTCCCACTTTTGCGTCGGCTTCGCAAACGGCGCCCCGGCAGACGCGCTCGTGCGACGTACTCGTGCGACGGTCGCCGGCGAGCACGTCGAAAGACGCCGATATCGTGCTCGAATCGACCCCGTTTCGCTTCGCCGGAGTGCTGCCAGTCACGGCGCAGAAAACGGCGAACAAGTGTTTTTTTTTCCTAGAATTTGTGTTATAGAAGGCACATTTGATATCGGACGATAATTTTCAACTTTATCACGCGCACCGATTTTCGTGTAGAGGTTTGCAAGTTTATGGGAATTTCTCCACTTGGAATAATGCGATTTAGTAGTACTACGAGAACTTCATGGATGTACTCAAGGGTACGGGGCAAGTCAGTTACGTCAACACCTGCAGATTTTTTACACTTCAAACTGAAAATTGTTGGTTGTGAGTCCTCGTGTGATATTAAAGGCCGATTCGCTAACACATAGAACAAAGAAAGAAAGGAAGAAAAAACGCCCGCGCTCGCTCAAGAAACCTGGGTTCGCAACAAGTGGCAACAACAAGCAACCGAGCGAGTGCGCCAAAACCCGTGGCGGCCGAACAAACGCGAAGTCCCAACCGCGTCAGCCGGGGCGGCACGGGACAGGAAAAATCACTTCAGCCGGGGCGGCGGGGCACCGAATAAACCTCGTCACCTCGTCGCAGGATAAAAGAGGAAACAAAAAGTCTAAACAGCGTCTGCTGGAGCGAATGCGTAATAAAACAACAACAACAAAAAAAAAACACCCGCGCTCAAGAAGTCTGCAATCACCACAAAAGGCGACTGTGACCGAGCAGCGTCAGCCGGGGCCGTGCGGAAACGGAAAAACCGCGACTACCGGGGCGTCGAGGCACCGAAAAATCCACTTCAGCCGCGGCGAAAAAAAAACAGAAAGAAAGACGGAGGGGGGGGGAACCACGTCTGCCGGGGCGAAGGAAAAAAAAAACGCGTCTGCCGGGGCGAGCCCGGGTGCGGCACCACCGGGAAAACTGTGGCAAACAGACATGGCGATCGAGTGAGTGGGCCGCCAGCCAGGCACAGCCGAAAAGTGCTAAGTCCGAACTGCGTCAGCCGGGGAGGCACAAACCGCGTCAGCCGGGGCGGCGCAAAAACCGCGTCTGCCGGGGCGGCACGAAACCGCGTCAGCCGGGGCGGCGCGAAAACTGCGTCAGCCGGGGCGAAAGAAAAAAAAAACGCGTCTGCCGGGGCGAGCCCGGGTGCGGCACCACCGGGAAAACTGTGGCAAACAGACATGGCGATCGAGTGAGTGGGCCGCCAGCCAGGCACAGCCGAAAAGTGCAAAGTCCGAACCGTGTCAGCCGGGGCGACGCAAAAACCGCGTCAGCCGGGGCGGCGCGAAAACCGCGTCAGCCGGGGCGGCACGAAACCGCGTCAGCCGGGGCGGCGCGAAAACTGCGTCAGCCGGGGCGGCGCGAAAACCTCGTCAGCCGGGGCGAGCGAAAAGGGGGGGGGGACCACGTCTGCCGGGGCGAAAGAAAAAAAAACGCGTCTGCCGGGGCGAGCCCGGGTGCGGCACCACCGGGAAGACTGTGGCAAACAGACATGGCGATCGAGTGAGTGGGCCGCCAGCCAGGCTCAGCCCAAAAAGTGCTAAGTCCGAACTGCGTCAGCCGGGGCAGCAAAAACCGCGTCAGCCGGGGCGGCGCAAAAACCGCGTCTGCCGGGGCGGCACGAAACCGCGTCAGCCGGGGCGGCGCGAAAACTGCGTCAGCCGGGGCGAGCCCGGGTGCGGCACCACCGGGAAAACTGTGGCTAACAGACATGGCGATCGAGTGAGTGGGACGCCAGCCAGGCTCAGCCAAAAAGTGCTAAGTCCGAACTGCGTCAGCCGGGGCGGCAAAAACCGCGTCAGCCGGGGCGGCGCAAAAAACCGCGTCTGCCGGGGCGGCACGAAACCGCGTCAGCCGGGGCGGCGCGAAAACTGCGTCAGCCGGGGCGAAAGAAAAAAAAACGCGTCTGCCGGGGCGAGCCCGGGTGCGGCACCACCGGGAAAACTGTGGCAAACAGACATGGCGATCGAGTGAGTGGGCCGCCAGCCAGGCACAGCCGAAAAGTGCTAAGTCCGAACTGCGTCAGCCGGGGCGGCACAAACCGCGTCAGCCGGGGCGGCGCAAAAACCGCGTCTGCCGGGGCGGCACGAAACCGCGTCAGCCGGGGCGGCGCGAAAACTGCGTCAGCCGGGGCGAGCCCGGGTGCGGCACCACCGGGAAAACTGTGGCAAACAGACATGGCGATCGAGTGAGTGGGCCGCCAGCCAGGCTCAGCCAAAAAGTGCTAAGTCCGAACTGCGTCAGCCAGGGCGGCAAAAACCGCGTCAGCCGGGGCGGCGCAAAAAACCGCGTCTGCCGGGGCGGCACGAAACCGCGTCAGCCGGGGCGGCGCGAAATCTGCGTCAGCCGGGGCGAAAGAAAAAAAACGCGTCTGCCGGGGCAAGCCCGGGTGCGGCACCACCGGGAAAACTGTGGCAAACAGACATGGCGATCGAGTGAGTGGGCCGCCAGCCAGGCACAGCCGAAAAGTACTAAGTCCGAACTGCGTCTGCCGGGGCGGCACGAAACCGCGTCAGCCGGGGCGGCGCGAAAACCGCGTCTGCCGGGGCGGCACGAAAACTGAGTCAGCCGAGGCGAGCCCGGGTGCGGCACCACCGGGAAAACTGTAGCAAACAGACATGGCGATCGAGTGAGTGGGCCGCCAGCCAGGCACAGCCAAAAAGTGCTAAGTCCGAACTGCGTCAGCCGGGGCGGCAAAAACCGCGTCAGCCGTGGCGGCGCAAAAACCGCGTCTGCCGGGGCGGCACGAAACCGCGTCAGCCGGGGCGGCGCGAAAACTGCGTCAGCCGGGGCGGCGCGAAAACCTCGTCAGCCGGGGCTAGCGAAAGGGCGGGGGGGGGAACCACGTCTGCCGGGGCGAAAGAAAAAAAACGCGTCTGCCGGGGCGAATGCAAAAAAAAAACAAAGAAAAAAGCCCGCGCTTAATCAAAAGAAAACAAAGAAAAAACCTTGCGCTTAATCAAAAGAAAACAAACAAAAAAAGTTCGCGCTTAAGCCTGGCGGTGGAACCACCGGGGCAAACAGACCTGGCGATCGAGTGAGTGGGCCGCCAGCCGGGGTGAGCCAAAAAGTGCAAAGTCCGAACCGCGTCAGC
>NC_134706.1:172475746-172485746 GCF_043290135.1 Rhipicephalus microplus | reverse complement strand
TCATTCCCAGCTAAGATAAAAAGAAAGCCAAAAATAAAGTTGTGGGAGAACCTGTTCCTGCATTAGCATACCAGGTTTTAATCCAATCAAAATAAATGAACAGGGGTTTTTAAATGGTACCCAAAGCGCAAATTTTGGTGAAAAGCCAATTATAAAATAAAATCGTGGGCAGACGGTAACGTAAATGGCGGTCCTAAGGGCTCAGCGAGCACAGAGACCCCGCTATTTTTAATATAATAATAAAAGACAGAGACTTTTGGGCCGTGCCCGGTTGTAAACAAAATGAAGAAAATAAAAAAAAAAATTGAAAAAAAAAGATAAAATAAAATCAAACATAAAAAAAACCACACATTGTCTGATCACAATCCGTGGTAACTTGTGAACGTTCCGCACGGCTGCACGCGTTCTTCTCGTGTTTTCAGCTCTCACGTTTCCAGAGCTGCCGCTTCACTCCACTGTCTTCGTCTTGGTTACTGTTACCTTGGTTCGATGAAGCTCTCGATCTTTATGGGTAGATGTTACACGTCTTCTTCCCGTGACTCTTTCCGGGTAGTCCTCTCGTTTGCTTGAGGTCATCTTTGTAGAGGGGCGTCACCGTTTTGTTATATTCTGCGTGTTGCGCTAGTGTACCGTTCGCGCGCCAGCAAGGATACAGCGCCCACGTCCCCGAGGTACGAGACCTCTCCCGTGAAGGGTCAACAGGGGGAGGCGACGCGTGTATCCTGCGGCACGCGCCTTCTACCGTTTCTTTTGTTGTGTTTGTACTTGTAGATGGTGTTTCTGGTTAGGCATGCGCTGTTTCAAAGGCCGAGGGCAACACTACTTGTTATCTCGAAATGTCCGGGATTAGGTCGCTTATATATTTTACTAACTGTATTAGTAGAGCTCGATTACGTGCCTGTTTTATAACGCATGGGTAGATCGAACTGTCCGTGGTTACCCGAGGATTTATTAGCTCAGCGATGTCTTTAGTAACGGGGCATTCCGCCAGGTAGTGTTTGATATCCTCACACATACTCCCGCAGAAGCACCTGGGCTCTCTCAACAGGTTAAACCTGCGGAAGTATGTGTGGAATCGTCCGTGGCCCGTGAGCAACTGGACTAATGCCTTGTTGGGTGGGAAATACGCCGGTAGTTGAAATAAATCCGGTACCCACTTATATAGTTCAGTGTCTCTATTTTCTGATGACCACTCAGAAGCCCAGCGTTTCCTGAGTTCTCTATTAAGTTTCGCTCGCACAGTGCGCGAGGACCATTTGCTCTGTCTTATGATGCCTCTTCTTGCTGCGCGGGAGGCAATGAAGTCGGCGACTTCGTTGCCGAAAACTCCACTATGCCCCGGAACGTGACAGAGCTTTATACTCGATTGGACCTCTATGCGCTTGATCGTGCTCTGCATTTCTGCAATTCGCGGATCGGTGTTAGTTCTGGATCCTAATGCATAAAGGAGTGAAAGACAGTCCGTATAGATATATACGTCTTGGGCAGTGGGGTGATCTTTTAACCATTTTAATGCTTCTCCAAGGGCCACAGCCTCTGCGCAGAATGCACTCGTGGCTCCCGATACAGCAAATCTACCCACTGCCTCCACTCGGCTCGCCCTGCCGAAAACGACATAGGCTGCCCCTGCCATTCCCTCTGCATAGGATCCATCTGTGTATATGTGTAGTGCTCTACGTCCTGCCAACACGTTGGCTTCCCCTGCCGTCAGACGCCGATGGGGAAATGAGGCACGCTCGGCTGGATGGATCGCGAGCCGATCGACCGGGTACATTACTTCTTCCGGTCGTACGATCAGATCCCCGTATCGAACGCTACTTCGCAGGGTAAACAGACGGAACTCCGCGTTCATTCGATCAAGTTCCAATTCGATAGGTGGAGCATGCATTAAAACTTGTAAGGCGGCCGTTCTGGTTGTGTGAAATGCCTCGGACAGGTGTAGGAGAATTGATCGTTGTATTGAAATCATTCGGGATTTCAACCTGCAGTCCGGGCTTACTTCGTCCCACCATATCGGTGACGCGTATGTGACTGCCGGGAGGATGACGTTGCGGTACAACGTTTTCTTTTGTTCGGGGCGTAGTCGTCCACCCTGTAAACGGGCTAGGGTGTTTACACACGTCAGAAGTGTTTCTACCCTAGCCCTCAGGGCATCTGCATGTAAGAAGAACGAAAGGCGTCTATCAAACGTGACGCCCAGGATCTTCACTGACTCTTTGAATGCCAGGGCTTTATCTTCTTTTCCCGCTCTCACGGTCAGGCGACTTTTCATTCCAAGTCCGCCTTGGCCGTGCGCAAACAGTACACAGTGCGTCTTGTCTTTGTTTATCCGTACTTTTGCTACCCGCGCCCATTCTAGTACTTTCCTGAGTACTTCGGATGCCGTTTCTTCAAGTTTCTTCTTCGATTCGCCGGGGATGATGATCAAGGTGTCGTCCGCATATGCCTGTATGGTTACACCTTTCGGCATCGGCATACATAGTAATTCGTGTACTGTGATATTCCATAACAGAGGCGACAGGGGCGATCCCTGCGGGCTACCCAGGGTAGGCCGTGCCTCCGCTTCCCCAGCCTGAGTTCTAAATACTATGGATCTGTCCGTTAAGAACGACCGTATCATGTGATATAGGTTCGCTGGGACATCTCTTTCTCTGAGGAAGCGGAGCACCTGAGGGTGCCATACACTGTCGAATGCCCCTTGGAAGTCTAGGCTCATTAGTATGGTTGGAGTTTTCATCGCGCGCAGTTGTACGAGCCTCGCCTTTAAGTTGTGCAGTGCTAGTACTGCACTTTTGGCGTGCGTAAACCCGTATTGCTGGGCGTGTACGTGGCCGTTCGTCCACAGGAAGCTATAGATTCGCCCGTTGAGGAGCCTTTCCAAGACTTTTCCAAATACTGAGTTTATACATATTGGTCTGTATGATGTTGTGGACTGTGGGGGCCGGTTAGGTTTGGGTATAAATATGATGCGGCCTCGTCTCCAACATCTGGGGAAGTAACCGAGCCTCAGTGCCGTGTTAAGGATGAACATTATGAAGTTTGGCATTTGTTCGTATAAGCCCTTAACTATGCCGGGCGTAATGCCGTCGGGACCCGGCGCCGACCTCGGTGATATTTTACTTATTACTTCTTTCACTTCGCCATCTGTAAAAGGTACATCCTGTAGCCTTGATCGATACGAGGCTGCCGCCAACTCTCTTATTGCGACATGTCCGGGCAGATCAACGTCGGGGTCGTCTACAGCTACCTGCATACGAAGGAGAAGGGCGGCCGACTCCAAGTGAGAGCTCGTGAGCTTTCCGTCCGGGCCCTCCAAAGGTGGCAAGAATTTCGCGTTTTTCGTGCGGCCGAAGGCTTCCCTAAAAGGGGCCGAAAAAACACTACGTCTCGAACACGCCGCGTTGCATTCAGCCTCGTATCGATCCTTGGCCTCCCTTATTCGGGCTCGAAACATCGCCAACGCCTTCGAATATTCGTACCTATACCACACTCTGAGATCTTGGTTTCGACACCGCTGAAACCTTCGCCGCATTGCATTAACTCTCTTCCTTTCCTCTGCCAATTGCGGCGTCCACCACGACTTTCCGGCTCTAGATTTTATTGGGCGCAGTTGTTTGCGCCGGTGGCTTTGGAAGATTTTGTAGAATGTTTCCATTACGAAGTCGAGTGCCGTCGTTGACGTTATGTCGGCCCCTAACACTTGATCGAACCAAGTGTCCCTTGCGAGTGCCCTGAGTAGTTCGGCTTGGGCAAAACGCGTCAACCGTTTTCCAGTCCGAACTTCACTTCCTCCAATCCTGATTTCGATGTAACGATGTTCCGAGTGGGTTAAGTCCTCCCGTACCTCCCACTGGACTCCGGATTGCACGGCGGGGGACGAGGCCAGCGTTACGTCGATCCAGCTGGCCGCGTACGGGGTCTCGTACGTGGGCCGCGATTGTGGGTCATTAAGTACAATGAGCTCGTTGGCCGCAGTGAACTCCAGCAGACGCGCCCCTCTCTCATCACCGGCGTTGGGCCCCCACACTAGGTGCTTTGCATTAAAATCTCCAGCTACCACTACGTTAGGAGTTTTAACCTTTAGAAGCGTTTCTTCAATTGCCTGTAGGGTAGGGTCCATTGATTTGTGGGGTGGGGCATATGCCGAAATTAACACGAAATCAAATTCGCGGGCTTGACAGTATACCGCTACCACCAGTTTTGTCACTGTAATAGGGCAAATATCAAACGGTGGCTCCCTATAGATGATTGCTGCGCCCGGATCCTCATCCAAGGCAATCACTCCGAACCCCGACGGAAGGTGCGGTATCCTCTTTGATGTTCGGTATGGGTCGGAAACTGCGGCCAGGCTCAACGACCCTGCGACCATACGCTCGCACAGGGCGCCTGTCGCCAGGCGCGCGTGATCGAGGTTGATTTGGACGAGTGACACGTGAAGATTCCCCCTTTGATTCCCCCCTGAAGCTGGAGCGCCGCCATTATGCCCCGCCATAATTGGTGCGGGCTCTCAGCCTTGCCACCTTTCCCATCAGTAGTGGGCATTGCGGGTGTCCCGCCGTATGACCGGCAGACGACAGTCCCGCCCGGTGGCAAGCTGCACATTTTACCGCCGCGTCTCCCTCCCTCACCGTGCATTCTCTGGCTGTGTGCCCCTCCGTAGCACATCGCATACATGTCGCCCTCGCGGCATCGTTCGATACGGGGCACGAACTCCTACCGTGCCCGTAAGAAGCGCAAAACGTGCACGTGGGGACGTGCACGTCTTCCCATGCCCTGACGACTGTCCATCCGATGGATATACGTGTGGACGACATGATTCGTTTGAAGGCCTCGGGGTCCACTTCGACCACGTGTCCCATCGTCCCTGTGCGTTCTCTGAAAGATACCCTAACCTTACACGTATCCTCATCGAGTTGTAAGTTCGGGTTACGCTCGCTGAGGAGGCGGACGAAGTCCTGAGTTGTTATTTCAGGATCTACCCCCGAAAACCTAACGTGCGGGTTGCGTTTGTTAGGGACGCGTACTGTAATCGCGTTGCGTGTAACGGGGTTTTCTTCGATGGCGTTTCTCATGTTTATTAGTGACTGTTGTGTGTGTGAGAAAACGGTGACGCCATACCTTGTGTGCCGCAGTGTGACGTCACGGATCCCTTTGGCCACCGGGTCGATGTTTGACTTCAGGACCCGCACCACCTCTCTCGCCGGGGCGTCCGTGTTTCCAACCGGCGTGAGAAATGCCACGTAATCCTGACGAAGTCCCGCTCCTTGCGTCGTGGTTGCCTGAAGTCCGGCGGGGCCGTTCCGAGAAGACCCCTGCGCTCCCGGCCTCGTTCCCGAGCCGAGGGCCGCAGCATAGCTCATGCCGCGGCCCGCCTCGAGAGGTGCGTCCGTCCTTTCTGCTCCAACGTGGTCCACCTGGCCGCCTGGAACTGCCAAGGCACTCGTTACCGTGCGTTACCGTTTGACAGATGTACCGCCCCAGTCAAACTCCCCGCCTGACACTGTCCTCGGAACAGGTCGCGCAGGCCCAACCGGCACCCCGAAGAGAAACCGAGGGCCCATCGCTTGGCGCTAGAAGCGTGGACAACACATTGGTCTGCTTCCCGCTCCACCGAGTAAGTAAAGAAACGATGAGAGTAGTGGTATTTCACTTGCGGCCACGAGGACCCCGCCGAAACGAGGCCGTATCCCGTGACCTCCCACTTATGCTACACCTCTCATGTCTCTTCACAGAGTCAGACTAGAGTCAAGCTCAACAGGGTCTTCTTTCCCCGCTGATTTTGCCAAGCCCGTTCCCTTGGCTGTGGTTTCGCTAGATAGTAGATAGGGACAGTGGGAATCTCGTTAATCCATTCATGCGCGTCACTAATTAGATGACGAGGCATTTGGCTATTTTTTTTTTTTTTTTTTTTTTTTTTTTCCAGATACCACAATCCACCCACTTGGAGATTAACTTGAGGGTTGCCTGCCGTCCTACGATAGGCGTCTCCTCCTCCAATACTGGTAGAGATGCAGGATCAAAGAAAACTTGTCCTCTGAAAGGCAGAGGGACCAAAAGAACGCACCCCGACTTGTGGTGCTGGGACCTTGATTAGCCCTGGGAGCCCACTCCCCGACGAACGACCGCTGTCGACATTTGGTGCATTTTAAATGCCGCCAGCCCCCCTTGTAGGCACCTTATCGTCATCATTTTGAAGTCATTCCTTGTCAATCCCACCTCCTGCAGAGTCCTCACAGATTCACCCGCCCATGTTCCTCTATATGACAGGGTGACACTAGAGACGGTAGGCGTAGGTGAGACTTGGAAAAGCAGATCAGGGATTTTGTATTTATCGCATTTGTGGTGATGAGCCTCCGTAAGTTCAACTCGCGTGCTCACCACCTGCACATGCAGGATATGGGATTTCTCCCGCTTTATGATGACAAGATCCGGGATCTTCGTACCCTGTGATGTTTTGAAGTGTCTTTCTTGCTGCACCTGCCATCCAAGCTCAGTCAGCCTACCTGCCAAGTACCTCAAAATGTTGTCATGCCTTTTGATGCGAGCGTGGTGGGTTCTGTGACATCTCTGAAGGATGTGCCCCAACGACTCCTCAGCCTGACACCCTGCACGACACTGCTTAGGTAACTCTCGACCTCTACGTAGACGAGTCAGATTTGGGACTGCTGCGACATGAAATTTAGCCAAGTCAATAAACTCTCGACCACGGAGGAGTGAAGTCCCATTTCCTAGCCATGAGGTTGACCCTGGTGCTTCCTTGCATTGTTGCAGGGGTCTACCATCGAACGACATGTGGAGTTGTCGGGCCCAATACTTTCTGGACTGCTTACTGTTGCCGATTTTTGTGCCCTTGAAAATGGTGAGGTTGTCAGCCTGCCTCTTAAGCTGAGTGATTGTCGGTCGGGTGGCTGCAAAAGCGCACGCTGGATTGCTAGATTGGGCCACCGTCTGGTACCGTCGTAATCTCATGGCCGGAACAACCGTTCTAAAGCATGGCACTCCAAGCCCACCCTCTTCTACTGCAGCGTAGAAGAAGCCAAGCGGCGCATCTAGAGGCAGCGCCAGCCATCTCCTTACCGCAGAACGGACCACTCTATCAATTGTCAACAGTGTTTTCGCCGAAATTGGGCCGAGCACTAGTCGATGGTATAAACGAGGCAAAAGGTAAAACCTAAGCACAACCAGACGCTGCTGAGGTTTCAAGGGCGCCTTAGACACTCTCTCGAGAAGAATGGCCAACTGTCTTCTTACTAGACCCTTCTCAAGGCCCTTGACACCGAAGTGTACACCCAAGTAGCGCCATGTAGACGTGCAGTTCGTCGTTGCCAGACGTTCCCCATTCACAAAGAAGTCAATGTCTGTTCGGATCTTGGACCTCTTCTGCCAACCCGATGGCTCGATGACTAGGGTCGTTGACTTTGCCGCGTTAATCTTAAGTCCTCTGGCACCGAGAAATGAATTCAGACGATCAATTTGCTGCTTGAGGCCCCAGTGGGTAGCTGTGGTCAGGATAATATCGTCCGCAAATGCCATGGCCGATACCTTCATCCCCTCACTGGTAAAGGCCAACTGGGGGTCAAGCTCAGCCAAGAACTCGTCAATGACTAAGTTGAACAGGAGCGGTGAAAGGGGATCACCCTGCCTTACCCCCACTGTAGGATGGACGACCAGCGATTTGCCTCCGAATGTCAGCACTGTTACCGCATTTTGGTAAAAGTCTTCAATGTACGAGATAAAGTCTTCAGAGATCCCTTTTCTGCGTAAGGCTCTCAAGATTGCCGGTAAAACAACCCTATCGAAAGCCTTCGCAATGTCAAGCGAGGCCAGAGACAAGGGTCGCAGTGACTTGCGCGCTTCATCAATGATTGTCGCAAGGAGAAGAATGTTTTCAGCACACCCATCCACTGGCAAAAATGCCCTCTGCTGCAGGTCCAAATCGAGGTCAGCAAGCAGCCTTCGGAAATATATCTTATGAAGCAGTCTAAGGAGCACATGAGATATTGAGATTGGGCGGTGTTGCGAGGCTGTTGAAGCACCAGGAACTTTGGGAATGAAGATCGTTCGTGCTTGGGTGAGAAAGAGTGGAAGTCGCTTCAGCAGCAGGAGCAAGTTAAGTAGAACCTGGAGTATTACTGGCGGAACCTTCCGCAGTTCCCTCGCCGCAAAGCCATCAGGTCCGGCTGCCGAGCTTGATGAGGGCATTGCCGCCTTAATGTCCATTTCTGTGATAAGGAACACAGGATCGATAACCTTGTGCGGGCGTTCGATAGCAGGAGACACTGATGAAGGCACCACTTTCTCCATGATCTCTCTCCATTCTTCTAGAAAAGCTTGGGGATCCTCCACCTTGGAGTCCGCCTCTCCATCCAGAATCTGTCTTGCACACTGTGTCCTGTTCCGTCTGAAGAGTTGTTGTGTCAAGGCGTATTCCCGCTTCTTTTTCTTCCTGCGACTTTCTTGAACAGGTGGAAGAGGTTGGCGACCATGCGGACGCAAGTCCGAAGCGAACACCTCCCTTAGGTAGGCATTAAGAGCTATCGTTATATCCTCCCTGTCGAGGAATCTCTTTGCAAGCTCCCATAGCTTGTATGCTTGGTACGCTCTTGGCGGAGGTTTTGTTGTTAGACCTCTTAGCTCAGCCTCAATCACCTCACGGTGATTTACCTCGGGGATGACCAGGGAGGCGTCCTCAACAGCTTGCTCCCCAATGTCGACTAGCACCTCCTGAGTGCTTCTTGGGTAGAGTCTGTTCTGTAGGTCTTCCACCAGCCTCTTGTAACCTTCCTGCCTTCTGTGCGATTTAATGCTGTGCAGCGTGCGGTGCGGAAACGCTCTTAGTAGCTGTGCATTGATGTCCCGGACCTTCTGGGATCTTAATTCAACCTCCTTAGTTGCCATCAGGTACTCCTCCTCCTTTTTCCATCTGGGCTTGAGTCTGGCCAGATTCACATCTTCGTTGTATTCTTCAAAATGCCGATGCCGGCGATGCTGGCTCAGGCCAATCTTGCTACCAAAGGTTGCAGTACATTCTGGACATTGGAATGTCGTTGTCATGGTTGATATGTGGCCTGTCATATTCGCGTCAGCCGGGGCGGCATTTTCGGAACAGCCGGTAGCTGCTCCGTTCTCAGAACCTTCCTCTGTGGGCTTGTTGCCCGAACGCTTTGGCATGCTGCTCCTTTGAGTGATTTCTCCGGGGGGCGACCCGCAGAACACAGGTTCACCTCCCTCGTCCTCGTCATCGGACGAACGTAAGTCGGGTGGAAGTACGAACTTCCTCCTGACCCTAGGTCCTACCCCCGTAGACATCCAGACTGACCCCACATGGACACTGTCAGCAGAATCGCGCGCATTCGCCGCATCAGTGCCAAGGGGAGCTGGTTGACCGGAGGGGACCGCAGGGGTTGCACCAAGAACTGGCTCCACTGAATCAGCGTATGAAGCCACGTTTGAACTTGGCTCCTCCGCAGCATCAACAGACGCTTGGTCAGGTAGGGAGTTAATAACCCGCCTGTCCTTAGGCCTTGCCCCTGTCATTACCCAGGCTGACACCCCATGGCTGTCGGCTGAAGCGCGCGCCTTCACCGACCTACCACCAAGGGGAGCTGGGGAAGCAGAGGGGGCCATATGAGCATAGCATAATGTGCCTTCAGTGCGTTCAACCCACGTACAAGCCGTGGCCGTTGGCTCAATAACCATTGGCAGTACTGTGGCATGAATACCGTCCTGGCCTTTAGGGTCATTACCCTCAGGGCTCTCGGGTTCCATCAATTCTGCAATAGTTTCAGCTCGTTCACATCCGTGAACATCAACATCGATGCCTTCAGATCCCTCTTTCTCCGCATTGTGTTCTCTCGCTCCTTCATTCCCTTCAAATTTGCCTTCTGGAGCTTGCGCCATTTGCACATCAACTATGACGAGTAACTATGACAAGAGAGTCATAGTTACTCCCGCCGTTTACCCGCGCTTTTTTGAATTTCTTCACTTTGACATTCAGAGC
>NC_134706.1:172460746-172473246 GCF_043290135.1 Rhipicephalus microplus | reverse complement strand
CACATTTCCCGACCGCCTGCAAGGACGGGGGATTCGGTGCTGGGCTCGGTCCCGTTTCGCTCGCAGCTACTCGGGGAATCCCTGTTGGTTTCTTTTCCTCCGCTTAGTGATATGCTTAAATTCAGCGGGTTGTCTCGCCTGATCTGAGGTCGACAGCGGATACATTCGCTTCCATCAACTTCCTGCACGACCGCGTGCGCTCGCCCTACCAAGTGCGCCCGCAACCCTGTACAGGGCCACTTCTTCACAAGGCTGGCAATCGGCTTCCCCGCTGCACGTGTGCGGCGCACAACCGGTGTGACGTGGAAGTGACGGGACACGTTCGTAAACCCATCGCGAACCGAGTACGACGCCCTACCAAGTGCGCCCGCAACCCTGTACAGGGTCACATCTTCACAAGGCTGGCAAGCGGCATTCCGCTGCGCGCGTGCGTCGTCCGAGCAGTTGCGTGATAAACGACCGTGTCGAAAGCCCAAACACCGCCGAGGCCAGTCGCCGCCGCCGCAAGGGCAGCCACGCAGCCTGGCGAGAGGCATCGTCTCGTGTAGCGTCGCCCCCGCCCCAACTGGAGTGGCCCAGTTTTTTGAACGGGACGGGAACTGCGAAGCACTTAGACCGACGGCGGACTACGACGAGAACGCCTTAAGCTTCGCCAACGTTTCGCCAACGTTTCGCCAACTCGTGCGGGAGACTTTTTCCGCTTCGCGGCAAGTCGTCGCGCCGTGCTCTCCGCATCAACCGCGTACGCAGCGAACCGCAAACGTCGGGCGCAGCCTCCTCACCTCCCTGCGCTTTGCGCGCGAACGTTCCCTGTTCGCGCGGCAAAGCCTGGAGGAGGCACGGCCCCGCAGCGTGTTCGAGCGCCCGGTCTACGGGACACCCTGCTTACTTCGAGGGCAACAAGCGCAACGCAAGGCTGCGATCTCGCGCACTTTGCGCACGGCTGGAGAAGCTTTGCTGGCCGGCTTTCGCTCCTCGTGTTTACCGTGCGTTAAAGTTGCGCGTCCGTGGCTCTCGCAGCTCTTGCGCGCCCGGTCGCAGAGAGGAGTACGCAACCTCGACCGCACTTTCCCTGCAGGCTTCCTTCCGACTCGAAGTCCTGCGGCGGTCTCAACGAGGTGCCACATCCTCAATGCAGTCGGTCGCCCCCGTTTCGGTTGGGCTCTGGCACGACGGTCGCCACCGTCTCGCCCTTGAGTGGCCGCTGTTGGCGCTCGCTGTGAGGTGTTCAGCGTGCTGTCCGTGTTGCCGACGCGGTCAAAACGAGTCGACGGCTCACGTTCCCTTGTGCACCGAAGGCTCTCTTGATATGTGATCCGACCCTCAGACAGACGAAGCCAAGGGAAGACCCAAGGCCGCAATGTGCGTTCAAAGAATCAGTGCTCAGTGTGTCCTGCAATTCACACCAAGTCTCGCAGCTGGCTGCGTTCTTCATCGACCCGAGAACCGAGTGATCCACCGCTTAGAGTCGTGAAAAAGTGTTTGTTCAATTCCGTACAGTCAAAACCAAACGTTTCTGGCACTCGGCCAAACAGTGGCCAAGAAGGGCGCTTTTCAGCGCACGCTTGGACTCCAAAACTCTGCCGCGCCTTTTTCGGCTGCCGCAAATCGAGCAAACGGTGTGTTTCGGACGGCGTTTCGCTTCCGCTACTTGCGAGTGCTTTCGTGGTCCACCCCTCTATAAATACTCGGGAGGCGTCAAAGCCGGTTCTCCAAGCCGGACCCGTAGGTATCGTTGTGTGCTCGCTCTCATTGGCCCGCCTAACCAGAAAATGCCTGCGGTACACCCATTTGGATAAGAGTGCACGCAGATGCGGGCCTCGACGGCTACACATTTCCTCGGGCGGCCGCCTCCCGGCCTCCGTGGAGCGCGGGATGCACGGTCCCATCGACAAGCCTCTCCCGTTTTTACCGTGGCGTCGCGGTTCACCACGGCGGGCGGGTCGGTCTCCTCCGCATAAAAAGGGGGACCCCCGCTTTTTGTTCCACGAAATCGCACAAGCTTTTTTCGCATCCACGGTTTGCCACCGCACACCAAAATGCCGATCCGGCTGCCTACTTTAGCCAACAGGTGGAGCCAGGCGCGCCGTACTTGCGCAGCACTTCCCACGTCCACCGAAGTCGGTGCCAAGGACCACTTTCGGCGCCGGAGCCGCGTACGAGCCTACTCGAGGCGGAAGAACGAAGCCAGCAAGGGCCTGGCCGCAAGTGCGTTCAATTGTCGGGACGTCCAAGTCCCTCGTTCTTCCGTGCTTCCTCTTTCGGCAAGTCGTTGCGGCACCTTCCCAAAGCGCGCAGACCCGCTAATCGCGACGAGCGCGACGTGGCCGTGCCGCCTTTCCCTCGGCAGCAAGCAAAACGCCTGGCAACGTCGACGCTCCCCTAACCGCGATCTCGCACCGTGTTTCGTGTGGCGAATTCAAAAGCCGGCCGGCGCTGCTGCAACCATTACGGTCGGTACGCATACGCCGCGGAGGGCGGGACGGTCATCGGAGCGTGCGGTTCCTCCATCGAGTACTGCGCACCTCGGCCGTCGCATCACCGTGCCATGACCGGCCGCGCGTCAACGCGAACCGGTGCCAGCGAGATCCTTCGCCTGCAAGAACCGACCGGCAGCCTCCGTCACCCGAGGACGCGGAGGCGCTTGCCGCGGACGGCGGGACGGTATGCACTGGTGCACAGCGGACCCGTCACATGGCCAGTTCCTTGACCGACCGCCGACGCTTGTGCCGTTCCTCTCGTACTTGGCAGTCGCCGCGCGATTGTCGGGTCTCGTTCTTGCACGCTCGAACGGTCGGGAGGGCACTCGGCTGGCGTTTCGGGAACGCGCAGCCTCGCCTTCTACCGACGTAACCACGACTCGCCGTTCGCGCTCCGCCGCTCCTGTTTACAGTACTAGGCGGTCCCGCAGCGGTCGGGTCGCGCATTTCGAGCGCTTCGAGCCACGGTGCAGTGGCGGGTCGAAAGCCGACCTATGAGTGCGTTGCGCCGTTTGTACCCGCGTCCGCCACCTGGCCGACCGTCCAAGGTCGCGGTGTTGGCGTCCGCTGGGCGCAACAATTTGTCACGGGGTGCCGCTCCACATTCAGGCAGCCCCGTGGGGAAAAGCCGACCCCGCGTCCAAACGGGGTCAGCGGCAGAAAGTGTCGGGCGCAGACGCAGCTGAGGCGCTCACCCTTCACAATCCGTTAATGATCCTTCCGCAGGTTCACCTACGGAAACCTTGTTACGACTTTTACTTCCTCTAAATGATCAAGTTTGGTCATCTTTCCAACCGACCGGCGCAACCGAAAGGCCGCGCCGGACATCGGTCCGAAGACCTCACTAAATCATTCAATCGGTAGTAGCGACGGGCGGTGTGTACAAAGGGCAGGGACGTAATCAACGCGAGCTTATGACTCGCGCTTACTGGGAATTCCTCGTTCAAGGGGAACAATTGCAAGCCCCTATCCTAATCACGAAAGAAGTTCCACGGGTTACCCAGTCTTTTCAGACAGGGATAAAGACACGCTGCTTCCTTCAGTGTAGCGCGCGTGCGGCCCCGGACATCTAAGGGCATCACAGACCTGTTATTGCTCTGTTTCGTGCGGCTAGGAGCCGCTTGTCCCTCTAAGAAGGTTGTAAGGTGCTGGGAACCCCGCACCTATTTAATAGGCTAGAGTCTCGTTCGTTATCGGAATTAACCAGACAAATCGCTCCACCAACTAAGAACGGCCATGCACCACCATCCACCGAATCAAGAAAGAGCTCTCAATCTGTCAATCCTCCCAGTGTCCGGGCCGGGTAAGTTTTCCCGTGTTGAGTCAAATTAAGCCGCAGGCTCCACTCCTGGTGGTGCCCTTCCGTCAATTCCTTTAAGTTTCAGCTTTGCAACCATACTTCCCCCGGAACCCAAATACTTTGGTTTCCCGGAAGCTGCCCGCCGAGTCATTTGAGTAACTCAGGCGGATCGCTGGTTGGCATCGTTTATGGTCAGAACTAGGGCGGTATCTGATCGCCTTCGAACCTCTGACTTTCGTTCTTGATCAATGAAAACATTCTTGGCAAATGCTTTCGCAGTAGTTCGTCTTGCGACGGTCCAAGAATTTCACCTCTAGCGCCGCAATACGAATGCCCCCGTCCGTCCCTCTTAATCATTACCTCGTATTCCAAAAACCAACAGAACAGAAACGAGGTCTTGTTCTATTATTCCATGCAAGTTTATTCAGGCGACTCGCCTGCGTTGAGCACTCTAATTTTTTCAAAGTAAAAGCACCGGCCATCTCGAGGCACACAATGAAGTGCACCAAGAAAGAACCGGCATGATGTTCAGTCCGAGCCGTCGCATCGGGTAGATGCACTACTCGTCTGGAACTGAGATCCAACTACGAGCTTTTTAACCGCAGCAGCTTTAGTATACGCTATTGGAGCTGGAATTACCGCGGCTGCTGGCACCAGACTTGCCCTCCAATTGATCCTCGTTAAAGGATTTAGAGTGTACTCATTTCAATTACGGGGCCTCAAAAGAGTCCCGTATTGTTATTTTTCGTCACTACCTCCCCGTGCCGGGAGTGGGTAATTTGCGCGCCTGCTGCCTTCCTTGGATGTGGTAGCCGTTTCTCAGGCTCCCTCTCCGGAATCGAACCCTGATTCTCCGTTACCCGTAACAACCATGGTAAGCAAGTAACCTACCATCGAAAGTTGATAAGGCAGACACTTGAAAGAAACGTCGCCGGCTCGTGGCCATGCGATCAGCACAAAGTTATCCAGAGTCACCACACAATACGGGCCGAAACCCGATCGATCTTGGTCTAATAAAAGCACCCGTTACCCAAAGGGCTCCAGGCTCACTGCATGTATTAGCTCTAGAATTGCCACAGTTATCCAAGTAGGAAGAAACGATCTAAGGAACCATAACTGATTTAATGAGCCATTCGCGGTTTCGCCTTATTTCGGCATGTACTTAGACATGCATGGCTTAATCTTTGAGACAAGCATATGATTACTGGCAGGATCAACCAGGTAATCGTTCGACTGCGCGTCCGTCCTCGCCTTCGGCGGGCCGGACGCAGTCTGTGTGCGGCGGAGGCCACCTTCAGGCGCCCCAACACGCTTATTTTGCACTCCGAGATGACGGCGTTCGAGCTCGCTACGGCACAACCTTCCCGAAAGACGAGTGGGAGCCGTGCGGCAAGAAGCACGTTCATGCTCGCTCTTTTTCGTTGCATCGACTCGGTCGCGCCGTGCGGGTTGCCCAAGCCCGCTGCACTGTCGGTGGACCGGCCGGAACTAGCAACGGAGCCGAGACTGCAAAGCCGCCAGACGACGGGTCACGCCCGCGTCTTCGGCGCTTTCGCATCTGAATCGCCCGAGGACGACACGAAACACACCTCGATATCGTGGTAAAACGGCACCGTCCGACAACCAGCCCCTAACGCATCAAGCGGATGAGGCTGCAGACGACTGCCGTGGATTCCCCTGGAGCAGACCCGAGGACACGCTTGACGAGGCCGAAGCCCGCCGCATATCAGACACCCGGTCGCTTTCGCGTACTCCGCTCACGAGAACCCCCACATAATAGCAGCGATAAGTACCCAGACCTCCTTGGGCACTAATACGAGCGTACTCGAGAAAATTTCACCGCGGGTGTGCCCCGAAACGTGTGGCACGTTGAGCGTGCCACAAGTCTACGTCTCTCTCAAACCCGCCGAGGTCGTAGAATTTGCGACCCTACTCACGAAATTCCCACCGAGGATACGGCCGCAAACGTACCGCACCTTGGGTAGGCCACGAGTTTGTGCAACACTACGCTGACGGCACAGCACCGAGGTCGTGCGCGCACGCACGGAAAAATTCCGCCGCGGTTTCTGCCGAAAACGTGAGGCACCACGACTCTCCGCAAGTTCGCGTCGACTGCGAAAGACCGAAGTCGTGAACGACGTGTCCGCTACTCGCCGCCGACACGCTGGACACCAAACGTACAACGACTCGACGGCATCGTAGAGGCCCACGACGCGGTTTTCCTTAACGACGTCTCGGCGTGGCACCGACAGGTTAGAACGGCCGACCAACGTTCCCTGTCCGCCGTTCGGCTCAGTCGAAGGGCTCGGCGACTTCGGCAACGCTGCGAAGCCGCACGGTGACGCACGCCATGTCCCCATTTTTTTTTCTTTCTGCGTCTGCCGGGGTGCCCCTATAATAGCAGCGATAAGCACCCAGACCGCCGTGGGTCGCTCGCCCCGGCTGACGTGGTTTTTCGTACTCCTGTGGCGGTCGCCGTCAAGCACGTCCAAATACGCTACTTTCGTGGGCGCATTCACGCTCTTTCGCTTCGCCGGAGTGCCAGCACTCACTCTGCCAAAAACGGCGAACATCCGAGCGGCGGTTCCCACTTTTGCGTCGGCGTCGCAAACCCCGCCCCGGCAGACGAGGTTTGCCGTACTCGTGCGACGGTGGCCGGCGGGCACGTCGAAAGACGCCGATATCGTGCGCGAATTGGCGCACCTTGGCTTCACCGGAGTGCCGCCACTGACTCCTCCAAAAACGGCGAAGATCCGAGCGGCGCTTCCCACTTTCGCATCGGCGTCCCGAACTCCGCCCCGGCTGACGCGGTTTACCGTACTCGTGCGACGGTCGCCGGCGAGCACGTGGAAAGACGCCGATATCGTGCCCGAATCGGCTCCGTTCGGCTTCGCCGGAGTGCCAGCACTGGCTCGGCGAAAGACGACGAACATCCGAGCGACGGTTCTCACTATTGCGTACGCGTCGCAAACCCCGCCCCGGCAGACGCACTTTGCCGTACTCGTGCGACGGTCGCCGGCGAGCACGTAGAAAGACGCCGATATCGTGCCAGAATCGGCCCCGTTTGGCTTCGCCGGAGTGCCAGCACTCACTCGGCCACAAACGGCGAACATCCGAGCGGCGGTTCCCACTTAGCCGTCGGCGTCCCGAACTCCGCCCCGGCAGACGCGGTTGCCGAGCTCGTGCGACTAGCGACCGCGAAGCCGTCTCGCGACGCCGCTTTCGTGCGCGGCTCCCACTGCGACCTGGGTCACCCGAGGTCGACGAGCAAAAAAGAATGTCGAAAAAAAATTTTTTTTGCGTCTGCTGGGGTGCCCCTATAATAGCAGCGATAAGCACCCAGACCGCCATGGGTCGCTCGCCCCGGCTGACGTGGTTTTTCGTTTTCCTGCGGCGGTCGTCGTCAAGCACGTCCAAACACGCCACTTTCGTGGGCGCATTCGCGCTCTTTCGCTTCGCCGGAGTGCCAGCACTCACTCTGCCAAAAACGGCGAACATCCTAGTGGCGGTTCCCACTTTTGCGTCGGCGTCGCAAACCCCGCCCCGGCATACGCGGTTTGCCGTACTCGTGCGGCGGTGGCCGGCGGGCACGTCGAAAGACACCGATATCGTGCGCGAGTCGATGCTTCTTGGTCTCGCAGGAAGGCCGCCACTCACTCCTGCAAAAACGGCGAAGATCCGAGCGGCGCTTCGCACTTTTTCGTCGGCGTCGCAAACCTCGCCCCGGCAGACGCGCTTTGCCGTACTCGTGCGACGGTCGCCGGCGAGCACGTCGAAATACGCCGATATTGTGCCCGAATCGGCCCCGTTTCGCTTCGCCGGAGTGCCAGCACTCGCTCGGCCAAAGACGACGAACATCCGAGCGACGGTTCCCACTATTGCGTACGCGTCGCAAACCCCGCCCCGGCAGACGCGGTTTGCCGTACTCGTGCGGCGGTGGCCGGCGGGCACGTCGAAAGACGCCGATATCGTGCACGAATCGGCGCTCCTTGGCTTCAACGGAGTGCCAGCACTCACTCGGCCAAAAACGGCGAACATCCGAGCAGCGGTACCCACTTAGCCGTCGGCATCCCGAACTCCGCGCCGGCTGACGCGGTTGCCGAGCTCGTGCGACTAGCGACCGCGAACGCGTCTCGCGACGCCGCTTTCGTGCGCGGCTCCCATTGCGACCTGGGTTACCCGAGCTCGACCAGCAAAAAAGAAGGTCGAAAAAAAATTTTTTTTTTCTGCGTCTGCCGGGGTGCCCCTATAATAGCAGCGATAAGCACCCAGACCGCCGTGGGTCGCTCGCCCCGGCTGACGTGGTTTTTCGTACTCCTGCAGCGGTCGCCGTCAAGCACGTCCAAATACGCCACTTTCGTGGGCGCATTCGCGCTCTTTCGCGTCGCCGGAATGCCAGCACTCACTCTGCCAAAAACGGCCAACATCCGAGCGGCGGTTCCCACTTTTGCGTCGGCGTCGTAAACCCCGCCCCGGCAGACGCGGTTTGCCCTACTCGTTTGACGGTCGCCGGCGAGCGCGTCGAAAGACGCCGATATCGTGCGCTAATTGGCGCTCCTTGGCTTCTCCGGAGTGCCGCCACTCACTCCTCCAAAAACGGCGAAGATCCGAGCGGCGTTCTCCACTTTCGCATCGGCGTCCCGAACTCCGCCCGGGCTGACGCGGTTTACCGTACTCGTGCGACGGTCGCCGGCGGGCACGTCGAAAGACGCCGATATCGTGCCGTAATCGGCCCCGTTTGGCTTCGCCGGAGTGCCAGCACTCACTCGGCCAAAAACGGCGAACATCCGAGCAGCGTTTCCCACTTTCGCATCGGCGTCCCGAAGCCCGCCCCGGCAGACGCGGTTTGCCCTACTCGAGCGACAGTCGCCGGCGATCACGTCGAAAGGCGCCGAATTCGTGCACGAATCGATGCTTCTTGGTCTCGCAGGAGGGCCGCCACTCACTCCTGCAAAAACGGCGAAGATCCGAGTTGCGCTTCCCACTTTTTCGTCGGCGTCCCGAACTACGCCCCGGCTGACGCGGTTTACCGTACTCGTGCGACGGTCGCCGGCGGGTACTTCAAAATACGCCGATTTCGTGGGCGCATTCACGCTGTTTCGCTTCCCCGGAGTGCCAACACTCACTCTGCCGAAAGCGGCGATCATCCGAGCGGCGGTTCCCACTTTTGCGTCGGCTTCGCAAACGGCGCCCCGGCAGACGCGCTCGTGCGACGTACTCGTGCGACGGTCGCCGGCGAGCACGTCGAAAGACGCCGATATCGTGCTCGAATCGACCCCGTTTCGCTTCGCCGGAGTGCTGCCAGTCACGGCGCAGAAAACGGCGAACAAGTGTTTTTTTTTTCCTAGAATTTGTGTTATAGAAGGCACATTTGATATCGGACGATAATTTTCAACTTTATCACGCGCACCGATTTTCGTGTAGAGGTTTGCAAGTTTATGGGAATTTCTCCACTTGGAATAATGCGATTTAGTAGTACTACGAGAACTTCATGGATGTACTCAAGGGTACGGGGCAAGTCAGTTACGTCAACACCTGCAGATTTTTTACACTTCAAACTGAAAATTGTTGGTTGTGAGTCCTCGTGTGATATTAAAGGCCGATTCGCTAACACATAGAACAAAGAAAGAAAGGAAGAAAAAACGCCCGCGCTCGCTCAAGAAACCTGGGTTCGCAACAAGTGGCAACAACAAGCAACCGAGCGAGTGCGCCAAAACCCGTGGCGGCCGAACAAACGCGAAGTCCCAACCGCGTCAGCCGGGGCGGCACGGGACAGGAAAAATCACTTCAGCCGGGGCGGCGGGGCACCGAATAAACCTCGTCACCTCGTCGCAGGATAAAAGAGGAAACAAAAAGTCTAAACAGCGTCTGCTGGAGCGAATGCGTAATAAAACAACAACATCAACAAAAAAAAACACCCGCGCTCAAGAAGTCTGCAATCACCACAAAAGGCGACTGTGACCGAGCAGCGTCAGCCGGGGCCGTGCGGAAACGGAAAAACCGCGACTACCGGGGCGTCGAGGCACCGAAAAATCCACTTCAGCCGCGGCGAAAAAAAACAGAAAGAAAGACGGAGGGGGGGGGAACCACGTCTGCCGGGGCGAAGGAAAAAAAAACGCGTCTGCCGGGGCGAGCCCGGGTGCGGCACCACCGGGAAAACTGTGGCAAACAGACATGGCGATCGAGTGAGTGGGCCGCCAGCCAGGCACAGCCGAAAAGTGCTAAGTCCGAACTGCGTCAGCCGGGGAGGCACAAACCGCGTCAGCCGGGGCGGCGCAAAAACCGCGTCTGCCGGGGCGGCACGAAACCGCGTCAGCCGGGGCGGCGCGAAAACTGCGTCAGCCGGGGCGAAAGAAAAATAAACGCGTCTGCCGGGGCGAGCCCGGGTGCGGCACCACCGGGAAAACTGTGGCAAACAGACATGGCGATCGAGTGAGTGGGCCGCCAGCCAGGCACAGCCGAAAAGTGCAAAGTCCGAACCGTGTCAGCCGGGGCGACGCAAAAACCGCGTCAGCCGGGGCGGCGCGAAAACCGCGTCAGCCGGGGCGGCACGAAACCGCGTCAGCCGGGGCGGCGCGAAAACTGCGTCAGCCGGGGCGGCGCGAAAACCTCGTCAGCCGGGGCGAGCGAAAAGGGGGGGGGAACCACGTCTGCCGGGGCGAAAGAAAAAAAAACGCGTCTGCCGGGGCGAGCCCGGGTGCGGCACCACCGGGAAGACTGTGGCAAACAGACATGGCGATCGAGTGAGTGGGCCGCCAGCCAGGCTCAGCCCAAAAAGTGCTAAGTCCGAACTGCGTCAGCCGGGGCAGCAAAAACCGCGTCAGCCGGGGCGGCGCAAAAACCGCGTCTGCCGGGGCGGCACGAAACCGCGTCAGCCGGGGCGGCGCGAAAACTGCGTCAGCCGGGGCGAGCCCGGGTGCGGCACCACCGGGAAAACTGTGGCTAACAGACATGGCGATCGAGTGAGTGGGACGCCAGCCAGGCTCAGCCAAAAAGTGCTAAGTCCGAACTGCGTCAGCCGGGGCGGCAAAAACCGCGTCAGCCGGGGCGGCGCAAAAAACCGCGTCTGCCGGGGCGGCACGAAACCGCGTCAGCCGGGGCGGCGCGAAAACTGCGTCAGCCGGGGCGAAAGAAAAAAAAACGCGTCTGCCGGGGCGAGCCCGGGTGCGGCACCACCGGGAAAACTGTGGCAAACAGACATGGCGATCGAGTGAGTGGGCCGCCAGCCAGGCACAGCCGAAAAGTGCTAAGTCCGAACTGCGTCAGCCGGGGCGGCACAAACCGCGTCAGCCGGGGCGGCGCAAAAACCGCGTCTGCCGGGGCGGCACGAAACCGCGTCAGCCGGGGCGGCGCGAAAACTGCGTCAGCCGGGGCGAGCCCGGGTGCGGCACCACCGGGAAAACTGTGGCAAACAGACATGGCGATCGAGTGAGTGGGCCGCCAGCCAGGCTCAGCCAAAAAGTGCTAAGTCCGAACTGCGTCAGCCGGGGCGGCAAAAACCGCGTCAGCCGGGGCGGCGCAAAAAACCGCGTCTGCCGGGGCGGCACGAAACCGCGTCAGCCGGGGCGGCACGAAATCTGCGTCAGCCGGGGCGAAAGAAAAAAAAACGCGTCTGCCGGGGCGAGCCCGGGTGCGGCACCACCGGGAAAACTGTGGCAAACAGACATGGCGATCGAGTGAGTGGGCCGCCAGCCAGGCACAGCCGAAAAGTACTAAGTCCGAACTGCGTCTGCCGGGGCGGCACGAAACCGCGTCAGCCGGGGCGGCGCGAAAACCGCGTCTGCCGGGGCGGCACGAAAACTGAGTCAGCCGGGGCGAGCCCGGGTGCGGCACCACCGGGAAAACTGTGGCAAACAGACATGGCGATCGAGTGAGTGGGCCGCCAGCCAGGCACAGCCGAAAAGTGCTAAGTCCGAACTGCGTCAGCCGGGGCGGCAAAAACCGCGTCAGCCGGGGCGGCGCAAAAACCGCGTCTGCCGGGGCGGCACGAAACCGCGTCAGCCGGGGCGGCGCGAAAACTGCGTCAGCCGGGGCGGCGCGAAAACCTCGTCAGCCGGGGCTAGCGAAAGGGCGGGGGGGGGGAACCACGTCTGCCGGGGCGAAAGAAAAAAAACGCGTCTGCCGGGGCGAATGCAAAAAAAAACAAAGAAAAAAGCCCGCGCTTAATCAAAAGAAAACAAAGAAAAAACCTTGCGCTTAATCAAAAGAAAACAAACAAAAAAAGTTCGCGCTTAAGCCTGGCGGTGGAACCACCGGGGCAAACAGACCTGGCGATCGAGTGAGTGGGCCGCCAGCCGGGGTGAGCCAAAAAGTGCAAAGTCCGAACCGCGTCAGCCGGGGCGACGCAAAAACCGCGTCAGCCGGGGCGGCGCGAAAACCGCGTCAGCCGGGGCGGCGCAAAAACTGCGTCAGCCGGGGCGGCACGGAAAAACGAAAACCGCGTCAGCCGGGGCGGCACGGAAAAACGAAAACCGCGTCAGCCGGGGCGACATCAAAATGAGGAAAAAAAAACTGCCTTAGGACACCTGCGTACACTTTCATGCGTTTGGGCATATCTCTCTGTAACACGCGCGCCCCTCGTTACGCGCGGCACTCTGTTTTCTACGACACCCATATTTCGGCGGCATGTGGCACGCGCGCCCGTCCCTACGCACGGCACACCGCAGTGCTTTCTCGATATTTTTCTTTTCCTCCAACACCGTCATCTATAGGCTTTTAGT
>NC_134706.1:172453246-172455746 GCF_043290135.1 Rhipicephalus microplus | reverse complement strand
GTTAAAGATATGTGTCAAAATGCTAGGGGGTATTTTCAGTAGCTCAGTGACAGAAACATTGTCTGGACCAGGGGCTGATTTGGCAGCGAGTAGGCGAATAGCTACAGCCACCTCGGCTTCAGTGAACAGACCTTCGTTTACATCTAAAACAACAGAGGATACAAGTGGTTCAGAAAGGGGGCAGAATAAGAGTCGAAGACCCGATCAAACTCCTTATGCAAGTCTGAGAGAGAACATGGGTTTGTGTCGCCAATCAGCAAGTGATCAGCGAGAACTTTCGGACCTAGGTGGTAGAGACGTTGATGTAAAACGTATCTGGCACGCTTACGTTGACTTCTGTTTTGGTTAGTTGGCTGACTAACTTTTATTTGTTTTTGTGTGGATTTTGTTTTTCGTTTTACCCCAAATATATTATAAATGGTTCTTAAGTCATCAATAGACGTAGGACCTGAAACAAGTGCGGAGATTAGGGCTTCATTCGGAACGCCCAACTCAGTGAAAGACAAGCGAATCTCAGAAGGAGATAGTTCAAGTGGATTAAGAGGAATTAATCCGGAAAAAGAAGGTAGTGTAGGAGGAATGACTGTATGGGATTTAAGGAGTTCTAAAACGTCCTGATAACGTTTAGTTCTACGAACTTGAGAAATGCTTGAAACGGTACGACTGCCGAAAACTGCATGGAGTGCCTCATTAATTCTTCTGTGTCCCCCCAACTCCAACTCCCGCTTTGCCAGAGCAATTAATTCAGAGTCTGCCCATCTGCAATGAGAGTAAGAAGGACCTTCAATGTAGTGTTCGGAGTGCAAACTGGTATGAGTAAGCTGTAGTTTTTCAAGAGCGTCAAGATATCTAGGCATCTTACGCATTTTCTCGATAGACTCTTTGGAGCGATGTGTAAATTTAGTTGCTAGAACATCAGTAACGGAATAAACCTCACCGAGGGCCAACTCCGCGTGGGCCAAAGACTCGACCTCCGCGTCAGACCATTGGCCGTGAGTAAGATTCACATAACGTCTCGTGCAAGGCCTGGGCACGTGAATTTCAGGAAGTTGCGGAAAAACCGCATTTTCACTCTGCACGGCAGGTTCAACGACCAATCGGTCTTCAATACCAAGTGTCTCAATGTTGTCCTCAACCATGCCCAGTGATGCACAAGAAGGTATATGACTTGAAGAAATATTACTTGATCCTATACCAGGCTGCATAGGAGTCTGTACAAGAGAGGAATCAATATTACTATTTGAGAGATTGTGAATAGATACAAGTGTATCTATCGACAGAGCGCAAGGAGGAGATTGTGTTTCGTTTAGGATCTGAACATCAATAAGCGATGCGTGTATGGGAGCTTGACCATGGGGGTGTAGCTCAGAAGCAACTCCAACAACAATGGATTCAGCTAAAGCTACTTCAGATTCAGAAGGATTAATGTGTGGTTCCTCAACAGGCAAAGCCTGATCCTGTACGGTATCTATATCGCATACTTCGGTAGACTGTTCTACAGAAGCACTGGAAGATTGTTCATTAGTGCTAGTAGTTGCAGATTGCAACTGTTGAAAGTGGGATCTCTTGCATTTGGAAAAATGCGAAGACATTGATTGAGCAGAAGGATGACGTTTGGTAAGGCAATAGGTGCATTGCCATATCACTGTAATGGAATGAGACCTGTAGTGTACTTCGAGTTTATTTCTGGAAGTAACCTTCCCTTTACAAATGTGGCAGATATATGGACTGATATTATACGGAATGACGTATTCCATTACGAAAAACCACGTCAGCCGAAACGACAAAAAAAAGGGAGACTACAAGTGGTAATAGCCCAAGGACACAGCAATAAAGTGATAGCCTAAGGACACAGCAATAGAAATTAGCCCAAGGACACAGCAATGATTTCACAATCTTAGAGGAATGCCAAAGGCACCCGTCCTCTTATTGAATAATTAACCAGTCGTTTAAGAAGTGAAGTGGCGTAAGTTCAAAGTGGCAAAAAAAAACACCACAGGAAAAAACAGTATGTGGCCAGAGAAGGCTCGTCGAGAGCGAACTCCCGAGACCCAGCAAGCGGAACTGGGCGTGCTTCTTTGACGGGACGCACGAACCCGTTTTAGGGGCGAACCCCTCTTCCTTGGCAAGCCAAGGGCGTGCTTGGGAGCGGAACGCACGAACCCGCTTTAGAGGCGAACCTCCCTTCCTTGGAAACCAAGGGCGTGCTTGGGAACGGAACGCACGAGCCCGTATTAGAGGCAAGCCCCTCTTCCTTGGAAAACCAAGGGCGTGCTTGGGAACGGAACGCACGAGCCTGTTTTAGAGGCTAACCTCCCTTCCTTGGAAACCAAGGGCGTGCTTTGGAACGGGGCGCACGAGCCCGTATTAGAGGCAAGCCTCTCTTCCTTGGCAAACCAAGGGCGTGCTTTTAGATTGGAAAACACGAACCACACTCTGACCACAGACCTGTCTGCTTTGCTGTTAGCAGGTGCAGTGAACCTTAAGACCCTATTCCTGC
>NC_134706.1:172440746-172448246 GCF_043290135.1 Rhipicephalus microplus | reverse complement strand
GCGCAACAATTTGTCACGGGGTGCCGCTCCACATTCAGGCAGCCCCGTGGGGAAAAGCCGACCCCGCGTCCAAACGGGGTCAGCGGCAGAAAGTGTCGGGCGCAGACGCAGCTGAGGCGCTCACCCTTCACGATCCGTTAATGATCCTTCCGCAGGTTCACCTACGGAAACCTTGTTACGACTTTTACTTCCTCTAAATGATCAAGTTTGGTCATCTTTCCAACAGACCGGCGCAACCGAAAGGCCGCGCCGGACATCCGTCCGAAGACCTCACTAAATCATTCAATCGGTAGTAGCGACGGGCGGTGTGTACAAAGGGCAGGGACGTAATCAACGCGAGCTTATGACTCGCACTTACTGGGTATTCCTCGTTCAAGGGGAACAATTGCAAGCCCCTATCCCAATCACGAAAGAAGTTCCACGGGTTACCCAGTCTTTTCAGACAGGGATAAAGACACGCTGCTTCCTTCAGTGTAGCGCGCGTGCGGCCCCGGACATCTAAGGGCATCACAGACCTGTTATTGCTCTGTTTCGTGCGGCTAGGAGCCGCTTGTCCCTCTAAGAAGGTTGTAAGGTGCTGGGAACCCCGCACCTATTTAATAGGCTAGAGTCTCGTTCGTTATCGGAATTAACCATTCAAATCGCTCCACCAACTAAGAACGGCCATGCACCACCATCCACCGAATCAAGAAAGAGCTCTCAATCTGTCAATCCTCCCAGTGTCCGGGCCGGGTAAGTTTTCCCGTGTTGAGTCAAATTATGCCGCAGGCTCCACTCCTGGTGGTGCCCTTCCGTCAATTCCTTTAAGTTTCAGCTTTGCAACCATACTTCCCCCGGAACCCAAATACTTTGGTTTCCCGGAAGCTGCCCGCCGAGTCATTTGAGTAACTCAGGCGGATCGCTGGTTGGCATCGTTTATGGTCAGAACTAGGGCGGTATCTGATCGCCTTCGAACCTCTGACTTTCGTTCTTGATCAATGAAAACATTCTTGGCAAATGCTTTCGCAGTAGTTCGTCTTGCGACAGTCCAAGAATTTCACCTCTAGCGCCGCAATACGAATGCCCCCGTCCGTCCCTCTTAATTATTACCTCGTATTCCAAAAACCAACAGAACAGAAACGAGGTCTTGTTCTATTATTCCATGCAAGTTTATTCAGGCGACTCGCCTGCGTTGAGCACTCTAATTTTTTCAAAGTAAAAGCACCGGCCATCTCGAGGCACACAATGAAGTGCACCAAGAAAGAACCGGCATGATGTTCAGTCCGAGCCGTCGCATCGGGTAGATGCACTACTCGTCTGGAACTGAGATCCAACTACGAGCTTTTTAACCGCAGCAGCTTTAGTATACGCTATTGGAGCTGGAATTACCGCGGCTGCTGGCACCAGACTTGCCCTCCAATTGATCCTCGTTAAAGGATTTAGAATGTACTCATTTCAATTACGGGGCCTCAAAAGAGTCCCGTATTGTTATTTTTCGTCACTACCTCCCCGTGCCGGGAGTGGGTAATTTGCGCGCCTGCTGCCTTCCTTGGATGTGGTAGCCGTTTCTCAGGCTCCCTCTCCGGAATCGAACCCTGATTCTCCGTTACCCGTAACAACCATGGTAAGCAAGTAACCTACCATCGAAAGTTGATAAGGCAGACACTTGAAAGAAACGTCGCCGGCTCGTGGCCATGCGATCAGCACAAAGTTATCCAGAGTCACCACACAATACGGGCCGAAACCCGATCGATCTTGGTCTAATAAAAGCACCCGTTACCCAAAGGGCTCCAGGCTCACTGCATGTATTAGCTCTAGAATTGCCACACTTATCCAAGTAGGAAGAAACGATCTAAGGAACCATAACTGATTTAATGAGCCATTCGCGGTTTCGCCTTATTTCGGCATGTACTTAGACATGCATGGCTTAATCTTTGAGACAAGCATAAGATTACTGGCAGGATCAACCAGGTAATCGTTCGACTGCGCGTCCGTCCTCGCCTTCGGCGGGCCGGACGCAGTCTGTGTGCGGCGGAGGCCACCTTCAGGCGCCCCAACACGCTTATTTTGCACTCCGAGATGACGGCGTTCGAGCTCGCTACGGCACAACCTTCCCGAAGGACGAGTGGGAGCCGTGCGGCAAGAAGCACGTTCATGCTCGCTTTTTTTCGTTGCATCGACTCGGTCGCGCCGTGCGGGTTGCCCAAGCCCGCTGCACTGTCGGTAGACCGGCCGGAACTAGCAACGGAGCCGAGACTGCAAAGCCGCCAGACGACGGGTCACGCCCGCGTCTTCGGCGCTTTCGCATCTGAATCGCCCGAGGACGACACGGAACACACCTCGATATCGTGGTAAAACGGCACCGTCCGACAACCAGCTCCTAACGCATCAAGCGGATGAGGCTGCAGACGACTGCCGTGGATTCCCCTGGAGCAGACCCGAGGACACGCTTGACGAGGCCGAAGCCCGCCGCATATCAGACACCCGGTCGCTTTCGCGTACGCCGCTCACGAGAACCCCCACATAATAGCAGCGATAAGTACCCAGACCTCCTTGGGCACTAATACGAGCGTACTCGAGAAAATTTCACCGCGGGTGTACCCCGAAACGTGTGGCACGTTGAGCGTGCCACAAGTCTACGTCGCTCTCAAACCCGCCGAGGTCGTAGAATTTGCGACCCTACTCACGAAATTCCCACCGAGGATACGGCCGCAAACGTACCGCACCTTGGGTAGGCCACGAGTTTGTGCAACACTACGCTGGCGGCACAGCACCGAGGTCGTGCGCGCACGCACGGGAAAATTCCGCCGCGGTTTCTGCCGAAAACGTGAGGCACCACGACTCTCCGCAAGTTCGCGTCGACTGCGAAAGACCGAAGTCGTGAACGACGTGTCCGCTACTCGCCGCCGACACGCTGGACACCAAACGTACAACGACTCGACGGCGTCGTAGGGGCCCACGACGCGGTTTTCCTTAACGACGTCTCGGCGTGGCACCGACAGGTTAGAACGGCCGACCAACGTTCCCTGTCCGCCGTTCGGCTCAGTCGAAGGGCTCGGCGACTTCGGCAACGCTGCGAAGCCGCACGGTGACGCACGCCATGTCCCCATTTTTTTTTTCTTTCTGCGTCTGCCGGGGTGCCCCTATAATAGCAGCGATAAGCACCCAGACCGCCGTGGGTCGCTCGCCCCGGCTGACGTGGTTTTTCGTACTCCTGCGGCGGTCGCCGTCAAGGACGTCCAAATACGCTACTTTCGTGGGCGTATTCACGCTCTTTCGCTTCGCCGGAGTGCCAGCACTCACTCTGCCAAAAACGGCGAACATCCGAGCGGCGGTTCCCACTTTTGCGTCGGCGTCGCAAACCCCGCCCCGGCAGACGAGGTTTGCCGTACTCGTGCGACGGTGGCCGGCGGGCACGTCGAAAGACGCCGATATCGTGCGCGAATTGGCGCACCTTGGCTTCACCGGAGTGCCGCCACTGACTCCTCCAAAAACGGCGAAGATCCGAGCGGCGCTTCCCACTTTCGCATCGGCGTCCCGAACTCCGCCCCGGCTGACGCGGTTTACCGTACTCGTGCGACGGTCGCCGGCGAGCACGTGGAAAGACGCCGATATCGTGCCCGAATCGGCTCCGTTCGGCTTCGCCGGAGTGCCAGCACTGGCTCGGCGAAAGACGACGAACATCCGAGCGACGGTTCTCACTATTGCGTACGCGTCGCAAACCCCGCCCCGGCAGACGCACTTTGCCGTACTCGTGCGACGGTCGCCGGCGAGCACGTAGAAAGACGCCGATATCGTGCCGGAATCGGCCCCGTTTGGCTTCGCCGGAGTGCCAGCACTCACTCAGCCACAAACGGCGAACATCCGAGCGGCGGTTCCCACTTAGCCGTCGGCGTCCCGAACTCCGCCCCGGCAGACGCGGTTGGCGAGCTCGTGCGACTAGCGACCGCGAAGCCGTCTCGCGACGCCGCTTTCGTGCGCGGCTCCCACTGCGACCTGGGTCACCCGAGGTCGACGAGCAAAAAAGAATGTCGAAAAAAATTTTTTTTTGCGTCTGCCGGGGTGCCCCTATAATAGCAGCGATAAGCACCCAGACCGCCATGGGTCGCTCGCCCCGGCTGACGTGGTTTTTCGTTTTCCTGCGGCGGTCGTCGTCAAGCACGTCCAAGCACGCCACTTTCGTGGGCGCCGCTCTTTCGCTTCGCCGGAGTGCCAGCACTCACTCTGCCAAAAACGGCGAACATCCTAGTGGCGGTTCCCACTTTTGCGTCGGCGTCGCAAACCCCGCCCCGGCATACGCGGTTTGCCGTACTCGTGCGGCGGTGGCCGGCGGGCACGTCAAAAGACACCGATATCGTGCGCGAGTCGATGCTTCTTGGTCTCGCAGGAGGGCCGCCACTCACTCCTGCAAAAACGGCGAAGATCCGAGCGGCGCTTCCCTCTTTTTCGTCGGCGTCGCAAACCTCGCCCCGGCAGACGCGCTTTGCCGTACTCGTGCGACGGTCCCCGGCGAGCACGTCGAAATACGCCGATATCGTGCCCGAATCGGCCCCGTTTCGCTTCGCCGGAGTGCCAGCACTCGCTCGGCCAAAGACGACGAACATCCGAGCGACGGTTCCCACTATTGCGTACGCGTCGCAAACCCCGCCCCGGCAGACGCGGTTTGCCGTACTCGTGCGGCGGTGGCCGGCGGGCACGTCGAAAGACGCCGATATCGTGCACGAATTGGCGCTCCTTGGCTTCACCGGAGTGCCAGCACTCACTCGGCCAAAAACGGCGAACATCCGAGCAGCGGTACCCACTTAGCCGTCGGCATCCCGAACTCCGCGCCGGCTGACGCGGTTGCCGAGCTCGTGCGACTAGCGACCGCGAACGCGTCTCGCGACGCCACTTTCGTGCGCGGCTCCCATTGCGACCTGGGTTACCCGAGCTCGACCAGCAAAAAAGAAGGTCGAAAAAAAATTTTTTTTTTGCGTCTGCCGGGGTGCCTCTATAATAGCAGCGATAAGCACCCAGACCGCCGTGGGTCGCTCGCCCCGGCTGACGTGGTTTTTCGTACTCGTGCAGCGGTCGCCGTCAAGCACGTCCAAATACGCCACTTTCGTGGGCGCATTCGCGCTCTTTCGCGTCGCCGGAGTGCCAGCACTCACTCTGCCAAAAACGGCCAACATCCGAGCGGCGGTTCCCACTTTTGCGTCGGCGTCGTAAACCCCGCCCCGGCAGACGCGGTTTGCCCTACTCGTGCGACGGTCGCCGGCGAGCGCGTCGAAAGACGCCGATATCGTGCGCTAATTGGCGCTCCTTGGCTTCTCCGTAGTGCCGCCACTCACTCCTCCAAAAACGGCGAAGATCAGAGCGGCGTTCTCCACTTTCGCATCGGCGTCCCGAACTCCGCCCGGGCTGACGCGGTTTACCGTACTCGTGCGACGGTCGCCGGCGGGCACGTCGAAAGACGCCGATATCGTGCCGTAATCGGCCCCGTTTGGCTTCGCCGGAGTGCCAGCACTCACTCGGCCAAAAACGGCGAACATCCGAGCAGCGTTTCCCACTTTCGCATCGGCGTCCCGAAGCCCGCCCCGGCAGACGCGGTTTGCCCTACTCGAGCGACGGTCGCCGGCGATCACGTCGAAAGGCGCCGAATTCGTGCACGAATCGATGCTTCTTGGTCTCGCAGGAGGGCCGCCACTCACTCCTGCAAAAACGGCGAAGATCCGAGTTGCGCTTCCCACTTTTTCGTCGGCGTCCCGAACTACGCCCCGGCTGACGCGGTTTACCGTACTCGTGCGACGGTCGCCGGCGGGCACTTCAAAATACGCCGATTTCGTGGGCGCATTCACGCTGTTTCGCTTCCCCGGAGTGCCAACACTCACTCTGCCGAAAGCGGCGATCATCCGAGCGGCGGTTCCCACTTTTGCGTCGGCTTCGCAAACGGCGCCCCGGCAGACGCGCTCGTGCGACGTACTCGTGCGACGGTCGCCGGCGAGCACGTCGAAAGACGCCGATATCGTGCTCGAATCGACCCCGTTTCGCTTCGCCGGAGTGCTGCCAGTCACGGCGCAGAAAACGGCGAACAAGTGTTTTTTTTTCCTAGAATTTGTGTTATAGAAGGCACATTTGATATCGGATGATAATTTTCAACTTTATCACGCGCACCGATTTTAGTGTAGAGGTTTGCAAGTTTATGGGAATTTCTCCACTTGGAATAATGCGATTTAGTAGTACTACGAGAACTTCATGGATGTACTCAAGGGTACGGGGCAAGTCAGTTACGTCAACACCTGCAGATTTTTTACACTTCAAACTGAAAATTGTTGGTTGTGAGTCCTCGTGTGATATTAAAGGCCGATTCGCTAACACATAGAACAAAGAAAGAAAGGAAGAAAAAACGCCCGCGCTCGCTCAAGAAACCTGGGTTCGCAACAAGTGGCAACAACAAGCAACCGAGCGAGTGCGCCAAAACCCGTGGCGGCCAAACAAACGCGAAGTCCCAACCGCGTCAGCCGGGGCGGCACGGGACAGGAAAAATCACTTCAGCCGGGGCGGCGGGGCACCGAATAAACCTCGTCACCTCGTCGCAGGATAAAAGAGGAAACAAAAAGTCTAAACAGCGTCTGCTGGAGCGAATGCGTAATAAAACAACAACAACAACAAAAAAAACACCCGCGCTCAAGAAGTCTGCAATCACCACAAAAGGCGACTGTGACCGAGCAGCGTCAGCCGGGGCCGTGCGGAAACGGAAAAACCGTGACTACCGGGGCGTCGAGGCACCGAAAAATCCACTTCAGCCGCGGCGAAAAAAAAACAAAAAGAAAGACGGAAAAACGCAGAGCCTAAACTGCGGCTTAAGTTCGGGTCTCACACAACAGGATACAAACACTGTGCGGAGAACGTCAGGATCGGCGAGTGAGAGCGTGAAAACTGGGAAAACAAGAAAAAAGCGCAATGTTCCAACCGCGTCAACTCGGACGGTGAGGCATCGAAAAAACCGCGTCAGCCGGGGCGAGCGAAAAGAAAAAACCACGTTAGCCGGGGCGAAAAAAAACGCGTCTGCAGGGGCGAGCCCGGGTGCGGCACCACCGGGAAAACTGTGGCAAACAGACATGGCGATCGAGTGAGTGGGCCGCCAGCCGGGGTCAGCCAAAAAGTGCAAAGTCCGAACTGCGTCAGCCGGGGCGACGCAAAAACCGCGTCAGCCGGGGCGGCGCAAAAACCGCGTCTGCCGGGGCGGCACGAAACCGCGTCAGCCGGGGCGGCGCGAAAACTGCGTCAGCCGGGGCGGCGCGAAAACCTCGTCAGCCGGGGCGAGCGAAAGGGGGGGGGAACCACGTCTGCCGGGGCGAAGGAAAAAAAAACGCGTCTGCCGGGGCGAGCCCGGGTGCAGCACCACCGGGAAAACTGTGGCAAACAGACATGGCGATCGAGTGAGTGGGCCGCCAGCCAGGCTCAGCCAAAAAGTGCTAAGTCCGAACTGCGTCAGCCGGGGCGGCAAAAACCGCGTCAGCCGGGGCGGCGCAAAAAACC
>NC_134706.1:172430746-172435746 GCF_043290135.1 Rhipicephalus microplus | reverse complement strand
GTGCTTCAACTCCGCACACACATTGCTCATGGTCTGTTATGGCAAATCGCTTGAAATAAAAGGGGAATCGGCCATGTCCTGTAACTGCCTGAACTAACCAGTAATTCGGTGGGAAAGATGTTGGGATGAGTTGTGTGTTCTTTATCCATTGATAAGTGTATGAATCTTTGCCTTGCAGATTCCAGTATTTATTCCATTCATGCCTGCCTTGTTTTCGAAGTTCATTTTTGATGAATGATATTGACATTGGAACTGAGTATTCTTCGCCCTCTTTGGTCGCCTCCTTAGCCAATTGGTCGGCAAGCTCGTTACCTGTAGTTCCCATGTGAGCCGGCGTATATACAAGTCTTACTTTAATATTTTCTAATTGGTTTAGTTGTTGTCTAATTTTATGAACGAATGGGTTCGTGTTATTTGGGTTTTTGAGAGCTTCTAGTGTTGATAAACTGTCTGTTACTATCTGGTATGTATGATTTTGGCTCATTGTGCCCATTTCTTTTATGGCTTCATAGATAGCTACAGTCTCAGCTTCGAAATTGTTTGAGTGCTCTGGAAGTTTCATTTGTTTGTATTTTATTGTTCTGCCCAACTTGTCTATGATGACGAAGGCTGCGCCAATTTTGTTTTCCATAGCCGATCCGTCGGTATAGAAGCTGTAGTCGGTTGCCTCGATTGACTTTGAGTAGTCATATTTTTTCTTTTTTGCTGGGTGTGTTTGGAATGGCCGAATCTTGGTGGCGATATCTTCTTTCCCGAAAGCCTGACCATTAAACACGAATGTTCCGTCTCCATGAATGATGTTAAAAATTGTGTTTTCTCTTTCTATTGTTATGTGTACCGGGGGAATGTTGCAGACAATATTTAGAGCTGCGTTCGATACTGTATGAAAAGATTTAGCAATTTTTGACAAGGGGATTCTCTGAATTGCCTTCAGTCTATTTATCTTCTCTGTGTTATTTTTGTTCCGTGCGGATATTGCCGGGTACCATATTGGAGAGCCATATACTATCATGCGTTCGATTCCCCCTAAGTAGATTTGTCGGAGGTGTTTTGGTGTCATGCCCCAATTCATTACTGTAAAATGTGCCAGACCAGACGTGATCCTTTGGATTCTTTGCTTCACCATTTTTAAATGTGGTATAAACGAAAGTTTGCTGTCGAATATCACCCCCAAAATTTTCGTTTGTTGGACTCTCTTAATTGAAATGCCATTAATTTTAATGACTGGAGATCTATTCTTATACGCGGCCCCTAGGTTGATGAATTCACATTTCTCCAGGCTGAAGTTCAGCTCATTCCGGGTGCTCCATTCGTGTATGATCGTCAGTGCCTTCGCCGCCTCCGCTTCTAGTTTAGCTCTACTTTTACCCCTAACCACTAGTGTTAAATCATCCGCGAATGCTTGTATTGTGGTAGTTTCTGGCATTTCTGCCACTAACAATTCGGAAACAATTACATTCCATAGAAACGGACTTAAGGGGGAGCCTTGTGGTGCTCCTTTGTTTAGCTTTAGCTGTATTTTGTTTTTCCCCAGTTCATAACTGATTGATCTATCTTCTAGCATGTGCAATACCAATTGACTCAGATCCTTGGGTATTTCTAAATCCCTAAATCTTTTTTTTACTCTATCGACAATTATATTTCCAAATGCGTTGGTTATGTCTAATGAAATTACTATGATGTTGTCTTTGTTTTCAAGGGAATGTACTATGTCCCGTTTTAGTTTATACAGTGCGGTGATGGCCGATTTGCCATTTGTAAATCCAAATTGATTGTCCGGGAAGAGATTATTTGTTTCAAAGTAATAATAGAGACGATGATATAGCAGCTTTTCGAAGATTTTCCCGAGTATAGAATTTATGGCAATGGGTCTAAATTTGTGGGCTGCCTGCGGGCTGTGTTCTCTGCTTTTGGGGATTAGAATGACTTTTGATGTTTTCCAGGCAGAAGGGAAATGTCCGAATTGGAGTGCTGCATTGAATATCTTAATAAAGAATTGCTTGTGCGCGTGGTAGAGTGATTGCATAAATCCGGTATTTATCTGGTCGGGTCCTGGGCTGATCTTCCTTCTAATATGATTTATAACGTGGTCGACTTCCAGTTCGGTTAGTTCAATAATCTCCCTTGCATCGTCTTCTGTTTCCTTATGGATGCTGTCGTTTTGCATTGTTTCCGAGGTGGTAGCTTCAGTTCCGTAGAGGTTTTGCAATATATATCGAACGGTTTCCTCTTTGGTCTTTGTTTCTTCTCCATTTTCTTTTATGAGACTCTGGAAGACTACCTCTCTTTTTATTTTATCAGCCGCTATTTTGTATGGAAGGGAGAAGGGGTTCTTGTCCTGCTTACTGCAATAATCCTTCCAGGATTTATTCTTGGCGTCCTGTATTTCTTTCTGATATTGTTTGAGTCCTTCGAGGTAAAGTGATTTAAAGTGATTCCTCAGGTCATCGGTGCATCTTTGGTATCGCCTTCGCATGGCTCGTACTTTTTTCCTCTGAATTTCTAACTCTGGCTTCCACCACGGCTTTTGTTTTTGATCTACTTTCTTCACGTTCTTTGCAAATTTCTTTTTTAAGTCTTCTATTTTTTTGTAAAACTGGGTCACTATAATTTCTAGTTGGTTCTTGTTTTCTATTTTTCTTTGTGCCGTATCCTTGATCCATAAGTCTCGACATAATGCGTCCAATACCTTCTTTTCGCCCATTTTGGTAAGACGTTTCTCTTTTGTGCTGGTGATCTCAAAAAATTCCACTTTGATGTACCGGTGATCGTTGCCGCTTTCCTCGTCCATCACCTCCCAAGTTCTTAATTGTCTGAGCAATGGCGTGGAACAAATTGTGAGATCTATCCAGCTCCTTCCGTTTTTTGTTTGAAAAGTTGGCTGTGCCTGGGGATCATTGAGCACAATGAGGTCGTGGCGGTTTACAAATTCTGCTAATTCTAAACCTCTCTTGTCTGTTACCTCTCCTCCCCATATTGTGTTTTTAGAATTAAAGTCACCTACCAGGAGTACATTTTCTCCTGGCTGGATTTGTCTTAGGAATTGTTCAATTTCTAGTATTAGGGGTAGTGTATCTGTCTGTGGTGGGAAGTAACAGTTTATTGTTATTAACTCTACGTTGTTCCAGGTTAGCTTAACAATTATCATTGTTTGTGTTGTTTTCATAGGAAATATTTCGATGTTTTCATTATGTATTATTGTTGCGGTTTTTGGATTGTCGCTGCCCTGTATAATTCGAGTTTTTAATGGGAAACCTATTACTTTGTTTTTTAAAAAGTATGGTTCTTGTAAAAAAGAGATGTCTTGTTTGTGATCTAAGTGAGTGATGTTAATGTTCTTCGTTGCTTGGAATGAGCGGCCTAGGTTTATTTGAAGTATGCTCAGTGATTGCGTACTGTTCATGTTGTTTGTGTTCTCCTTTCCCCTTTCCCCTTTCTCTTACTTATCGGTTTTAGGACCTTCTTCTCTGGTTTGTATTTCAGTTAAGCCTTTATACCTTTATAGATGGGCTATTATTTCTCTGGTCCGTCTTGCCTGTGCCTCTTTGGACACCGGGCAGTCCAGGCTCAAGAACGAGTGGTCTCTGTTCGCAAGGGGGAGTTCGCGTTCACAGGCACAGCAGTTTTTCTCTGTGCTCTTGCACTGCCTGAGATGGTGTGCCCCCCCGCAGTCAGTGCACCTTGGCTGCCCCCTGCAGAACTTCTCGACGTGCCCGGCCTGAGCGCAGTTTTTACAGCGTGGGATGAATGTGTTGTCGAAGAAGCGACAGCGGGTCCACTTGATGTTGAGGTGTGACCGCCCCTTCAACGCTTCGCTGGCTCGCACAGTGATATCAAAGCACTTGGTTATTCCCCCCCTTCCCTTCCATGACTTGGCGAGGACAAAGTCATCTGAAGTGCATCGCAGATCATTTTGGGTTATCAAGCATGCCTTGATTTCTTCGTCTGATAACTCCTCACTAATTCCGACTACTTTTATCTGCGGTAGCCGCTTTCTTGCCTGCGTCACCTCAATTGCTTTCCCAGTGGCTTCATTACTTTGCAGTTCCTTCTGGAGCGAGGCGATTGCCTCTTTTGAGGTGGATGAAATCACCACCCCGCTCCTAACTGGTCGCATTTCCACATCTCTGAGTCCGAGGGAGCACGGGTCGATGTTACGTGCTATCAATTTTGATAGCTCCTCTGCTCCGTGTGTGCTTGATCTCACCACTATGGCCTCTCTTTGTTTTGGTGAGCCAAGTTGCCCAATAATCTCTCCCTGGGCAGAGCTGCGTATCACATCTGCCATAGTTTTGGTGGGACCCTGACCGCTCCCCATTGTCTCTCGGACCGCTCGCAGCTCTCCCCGAAGGCCTGCAACCTCGTGTGTAGCCTCCAAAATCAGAGATTTCATTTTCGAGATCTCGTCGATTATGTGGTCCAACTGTGCCGCGACTATCTCGTTTTCGGCCGTCTCGGCTGCAATTACTGAGACTGCCTTGAACAGTTTCTTGTCCGCTTTCATTAATTTTGCCAAGGGTGATGCCTTGCTTTTCCCTTCGTCCCCCAGCGTTTCAGCGTCAGATGAAACCAACGTCGGAAATTCCCGCTCATATGACTTCTCCTTTTTGTCAGCTCTTTGAGATAGGGCGGCCGAGGCTTTTCCAGTGTTGTTGTTGTCTTCATCTGCACTGGAATCATCTTTTGCCTGGGATTCCTGCGAGTCAATGTGTCTGCCTGCCTTCCGTGCTCGGCGCTCCTGCCTCAATGACCTTTTGTCGCAGACTGTATCCCAGGAACCGCCCGTGTCATCCTCGGACGACTCCGTCTCTGTTTCCACTTCAGTGCGCTTAGGTGCTGCCACCCGGTCACCCTTCAAGAAGTCCTGAGATTTGTCCCCTGTTCCCTTGCCACTCTTCGCCTTGGTAGTCTTTTTATCTTTTGAGTTCTTCCCCATTCTGTGCTTACTCTATCTTTCAGTCGTCCGCAACTCCGGCTGGCTGAATTGACCCAGTCGAGGA
>NC_134706.1:172415746-172425746 GCF_043290135.1 Rhipicephalus microplus | reverse complement strand
CAAGGGAAGACCCAAGGCCGCAATGTGCGTTCAAAGAATCAGTGCTCAGTGTGTCCTGCAATTCACACCAAGTCTCGCAGCTGGCTGCGTTCTTCATCGACCCGAGAACCGAGTGATCCACCGCTTAGAGTCGTGAAAAAGTGTTTGTTCAATTCCGTACAGTCAAAACCAAACGTTTCTGGCACTCGGCCAAACAGTGGCCAAGAAGGGCGCTTTTCAGCGCACGCTTGGACTCCAAAACTCTGCCGCGCCTTTTTCGGCTGCCGCAAGTCGAGCAAACGGTGTGTTTCGGACGGCGTTTCGCTTCCGCTACTTGCGAGTGCTTTCGTGGTCCACCCCTCTATAAATACTCGGGAGGCGTCGAAGCCGGTCCTCCAAGCCGGACCCGTAGGTATCGTTGTGTGCTCGCTCTCATTGGCCCGCCTAACCAGAAAATGCCTGCGGTACACCCATTTGGATAAGAGTGCACGCAGATGCGGGCCTCGACGGCTACACATTTCCTCGGGCGGCCGCCTCCCGGCCTCCGTGGAGCGCGGGATTCGCGGTCCCATCGACAAGCCTCTCCCGTTTTTACCGTGGCGTCGCGGTTCACCACGGCGGGCGGGTCGGTCTCCTCCGCATAAAAAGGGGGACCCCCGCTTTTTGTTCCACGAAATCGCACAAGCTTTTTTCGCATCCACGGTTTGCCACCGCACACCAAAATGCCGATCCGGCTGCCTACTTTAGCCAACAGGTGGAGCCAGGCGCGCCGTACTTGCGCGGCACTTCCCACGTCCACCGAAGTCGGTGCCAAGGACCACTTTCGGCGCCGGAGCCGCGTACGAGCCTACTCGAGGCGGAAGAACGAAGCCAGCAAGGGCCTGGCCGCAAGTGCGTTCAATTGTCGGGACGTCCAAGTCCCTCGTTCTTCCGTGCTTCCTCTTTCGGCAAGTCGTTGCGGCACCTTCCCAAAGCGCGCAGACCCGCTAATCGCGACGAGCGCGACGTGGCCGTGCCGCCTTTCCCTCGGCAGCAAGCAAAACGCCTGGCAACGTCGACGCTCCCCTAACCGCGATCTCGCACCGTGTTTCGTGTGGCGAATTCAAAAGCCGGCCGGCGCTGCTGCAACCATTACGGTCGGTACGCATACGCCGCGGAGGGCGGGACGGTCATCGCAGCGTGCGGTTCCTCCATCGAGTACTGCGCACCTCGGCCGTCGCATCGCCGTGCCATGACCGGCCGCGCGTCAACGCGAACCGGTGCCAGCGAGATCCCTCGCCTGCAAGAACCGACCGGCAGCCTCCGTCACCCGAGGACGCGGAGGCGCTTGCCGCGGACGGCGGGACGGTATGCACTGGTGCACAGCGGACCCGTCACATCGCCAGTTCTTTGACCTACCGCCGACGCTTGTGCCGTTCCTCTCGTACTTGGCAGTCGCCGCGCGATTGTCGGGTCTCGTTCTTGCACGCTCGAACGGTCGGGAGGGCACTCGGCTGGCGTTTCGGGAACGCGCAGCCTTGCCTTCTACCGACGTAACCACGACTCGCCGTTCGCGCTCCGCCGCTCCTGTTTACAGTACTAGGCGGTCCCGCAGCGGTCGGGTCGCGCATTTCGAGCGCTTCGAGCCACGGTGCAGTGGCGGGTCGAAAGCCGACCTATGAGTGCGTTGCGCCGTTTGTACCCGCGTCCGCCACCTGGCCGACCGTCCAAGGTCGCGGTGTTGGCGTCCGCTGGGCGCAACAATTTGTCACGGGGTGCCGCTCCACATTCAGGCAGCCCCGTGGGGAAAAGCCGACCCCGCGTCCAAACGGGGTCAGCGGCAGAAAGTGTCGGGCGCAGACGCAGCTGAGGCGCTCACCCTTCACGATCCGTTAATGATCCTTCCGCAGGTTCACCTACGGAAACCTTGTTACGACTTTTACTTCCTCTAAATGATCAAGTTTGGTCATCTTTCCAACAGACCGGCGCAACCGAAAGGCCGCGCCGGACATCCGTCCGAAGACCTCACTAAATCATTCAATCGATAGTAGCGACGGGCGGTGTGTACAAAGGGCAGGGACGTAATCAACGCGAGCTTATGACTCGCGCTTACTGGGAATTCCTCGTTCAAGGGGAACAATTGCAAGCCCCTATCCCAATCACGAAAGAAGTTCCACGGGTTACCCAGTCTTTTCAGACAGGGATAAAGACACGCTGCTTCCTTCAGTGTAGCGCGCGTGCGGCCCCGGACATCTAAGGGCATCACAGACCTGTTATTGCTCCGTTTCGTGCAGCTAGGAGCCGCTTGTCCCTCTAAGAAGGTTGTAAGGTGCTGGGAACCCCGCACCTATTTAATAGGCTAGAGTCTCGTTCGTTATCGGAATTAACCAGACAAATCGCTCCACCAACTAAGAACGGCCATGCACCACCATCCACCGAATCAAGAAAGAGCTCTCAATCTGTCAATCCTCCCAGTGTCCGGGCCGGGTAAGTTTTCCCGTGTTGAGTCAAATTAAGCCGCAGGCTCCACTCCTGGTGGTGCCCTTCCGTCAATTCCTTTAAGTTTCAGCTTTGCAACCATACTTCCCCCGGAACCCAAATACTTTGGTTTCCCGGAAGCTGCCCGCCGAGTCATTTGAGTAACTCAGGCGGATCGCTGGTTGGCATCGTTTATGGTCAGAACTAGGGCGGTATCTGATCGCCTTCGAACCTCTGACTTTCGTTCTTGATCAATGAAAACATTCTTGGCAAATGCTTTCGCAGTACTTCGTCTGGCGACGGTCCAAGAATTTCACCTCTAGCGCCGCAATACGAATGCCCCCGTCCGTCCCTCTTAATCATTACCTCGTATTCCAAAAACCAACAGAACAGAAACGAGGTCTTGTTCTATTATTCCATGCAAGTTTATTCAGGCGACTCGCCTGCGTTGAGCACTCTAATTTTTTCAAAGTAAAAGCACCGGCCATCTCGAGGCACACAATGAAGTGCACCAAGAAAGAACCGGCATGATGTTCAGTCCGAGCCGTCGCATCGGGTAGATGCACTACTCGTCTGGAACTGAGATCCAACTACGAGCTTTTTAACCGCAGCAGCTTTAGTATACGCTATTGGAGCTGGAATTACCGCGGCTGCTGGCACCAGACTTGCCCTCCAATTGATCCTCGTTAAAGGATTTAGAATGTACTCATTTCAATTACGGGGCCTCAAAAGAGTCCCGTATTGTTATTTTTCGTCACTACCTCCCCGTGCCGGGAGTGGGTAATTTGCGCGCCTGCTGCCTTCCTTGGATGTGGTAGCCGTTTCTCAGGCTCCCTCTCCGGAATCCAACCCTGATTCTCCGTTACCCGTAACAACCATGGTAAGCAAGTAACCTACCATCGAAAGTTGATAAGGCAGACACTTGAAAGAAACGTCGCCGGCTCGTGGCCATGCGATCAGCACAAAGTTATCCAGAGTCACCACACAATACGGGCCGAAACCCGATCGATCTTGGTCTAATAAAAGCACTCCAGGCTCACTGCATGTATTAGCTCTAGAATTGCCACACTTATCCAAGTAGGAAGAAACGATCTAAGGAACCATAACTGATTTAATGAGCCATTCACGGTTTCGCCTTATTTCGGCATGTACTTAGACATGCATGGCTTAATCTTTGAGACAAGCATATGATTACTGGCAGGATCAACCAGGTAATCGTTCGACTGCGCGTCCGTCCTCGCCTTCGGCGGGCCGGACGCAGTCTGTGTGCGGCGGAGGCCACCTTCAGGCGCCCCAACACGCTTATTTTGCACTCCGAGATGACGGCGTTCGAGCTCGCTACGGCACAACCTTCCCGAAGGACGAGTGGGAGCCGTGCGGCAAGAAGCACGTTCATGCTCGCTTTTTTTCGTTGCATCGACTCGGTCGCGCCGTGCGGGTTGCCCAAGCCCGCTGCACTGTCGGTGGACCGGCCGGAACTAGCAACGGAGCCGAGACTGCAAAGCCGCCAGACGACGGGTCACGCCCGCGTCTTCGGCGCTTTCGCATCTGAATCGCCCGACGACGACACGGAACACACCTCGATATCGTGGTAAAACGGCACCGTCCGACAACCAGCCCCTAACGCATCAAGCGGATGAGGCTGCAGACGACTGCCGTGGATTCACCTGGAGCAGACCCGAGGACACGCTTGACGAGGCCGAAGCCCGCCGCATATCAGACACCAGGTCGCTTTCGCGTACGCCGCTCACGAGAACCCCCACATAATAGCAGCGATAAGTACCCAGACCTCCTTGGGCACTAATACGAGCGTACTCGAGAAAATTTCACCGCGGGTGTGCCCCGAAACGTGTGGCACGTTGAGCGTGCCACAAGTCTACGTCGCTCTCAAACCCGCCGAGGTCGTAGAATTTGCGACCCTACTCACGAAATTCCCACCGAGGATACGGCCGCAAACGTACCGCACCTTGGGTAGGCCACGAGTTTGTGCAACACTACGCTGGCGGCACAGCACCGAGGTCGTGCGCGCACGCACGGGAAAATTCCGCCGCGGTTTCTGCCGAAAACGTGAGGCACCACGACTCTCCGCAAGTTCGCGTCGACTGCGAAAGACCGAAGTCGTGAACGACGTGTCCGCTACTCGCCGCCGACACGCTGGACACCAAACGTACAACGACTCGACGGCGTCGTAGGGGCCCACGACGCGGTTTTCCTTAACGACGTCTCGGCGTGGCACCGACAGGTTAGAACGGCCGACCAACGTTCCCTGTCCGCCGTTCGGCTCAGTCGAAGGGCTCGGCGACTTCGGCAACTCTGCGAAGCCGCACGGTGACGCACGCCATGTCCCCATTTTTTTTTTCTTTCTGCGTCTGCCGGGGTGCCCCGATAATAGCAGCGATAAGCACCCAGACCGCCGTGGGTCGCTCGCCCCGGCTGACGTGGTTTTTCGTACTCCTGCGGCGGTCGCCGTCAAGCACGTCCAAATACGCTACTTTCGTGGGCGCATTCACGCTCTTTCGCTTCGCCGGAGTGCCAGCACTCACTCTGCCAAAAACGGCGAACATCCGAGCGGCGGTTCCCACTTTTGCGTCGGCGTCGCAAACCCCGCCCCGGCAGACGAGGTTTGCCGTACTCGTGCGACGCTGGCCGGCGGGCACGACGAAAGACGCCGATATCGTGCGCGAATTGGCGCACCTTGGCTTCACCGGAGTGCCGCCACTGACTCCTCCAAAAACGGCGAAGATCCGAGCGGCGCTTCCCACTTTCGCATCGGCGTCCCGAACTCCGCCCCGGCTGACGCGGTTTACCGTACTCGTGCGACGGTCGCCGGCGAGCACGTGGAAAGACGCCGATATCGTGCCCGAATCGGCTCCGTTCGGCTTCGCCGGAGTGCCAGCACTGGCTCGGCGAAAGACGACGAACATCCGAGCGACGGTTCTCACTATTGCGTACGCGTCGCAAACCCTGCCCCGGCAGACGCACTTTGCCGTACTCGTGCAACGGTCGCCGGCGAGCACGTAGAAAGACGCCGATATCGTGCCGGAATCGGCCCCGTTTGGCTTCGCCGGAGTGCCAGCACTCACTCGGCCACAAACGGCGAACATCCGAGCGGCGGTTCCCACTTAGCCGTCGGCGTCCCGAACTCCGCCCCAGCAGACGCGGTTGCCGAGCTCGTGCGACTAGCGACCGCGAAGCCGTCTCGCGACGCCGCTTTCGTGCGCGGCTCCCACTGCGACCTGAGTCACCCGAGGTCGACGAGCAAAAAAGAATGTCGAAAAAAATTTTTTTTTTGCGTCTGCCGGGGTGCCCCTATAATAGCAGCGATAAGCACCCAGACCGCCATGGGTCGCTCGCCCCGGCTGACGTGGTTTTTCGTTTTCCTGCGGCGGTCGTCGTCAAGCACGTCCAAACACGCCACTTTCGTGGGCGCATTCGCGCTCTTTCGCGTCGCCGGAGTGCCAGCACTCACTCTGCCAAAAACGGCCAACATCCGAGCGGCGGTTCCCACTTTTGCGTCGGCGTCGTAAACCCCGCCCCGGCAGGCGCGGTTTGCCGTACTCGTGCGGCGGTGGCCGGCGGGCACGTCGAAAGACACCGATATCGTGCGCGAGTCGATGCTTCTTGGTCTCGCAGGAGGGCCGCCACTCACTCCTGCAAAAACGGCGAAGATCCGAGCGGCGCTTCCCACTTTTTCGTCGGCGTCGCAAACCTCGCCCCGGCAGACGCGCTTTGCCGTACTCGTGCGACGGTCCCCGGCGAGCACGTCGAAATACGCCGATATCGTGCCCGAATCGGCCCCGTTTCGCTTCGCCGGAGTGCCAGCACTCGCTCGGCCAAAGACGACGAACATCTGAGCGACGGTTCCCACTATTGCGTACGCGTCGCAAACCCCGCCCCGGCAGACGCCGTTTGCCGTACTCGTGCGGCGGTGGCCGGCGGGCACGTCGAAAGACGCCGATATCGTGCACGAATTGGCGCTCCTTGGCTTCACCGGAGTGCCAGCACTCACTCGGCCAAAAACGGCGAACATCCGAGCAGCGGTACCCACTTAGCCGTCGGCATCTCGAACTCCGCGCCGGCTGACGCGGTTGCCGAGCTCGTGCGACTAGCGACCGCGAACGCGTCTCGCGACGCCACTTTCGTGCGCGGCTCCCATTGCGACCTGGGTTACCCGAGCTCGACCAGCAAAAAAGAAGGTCGAAAAAAAAATTTTTTTTTCTGCGTCTGCCGGGGTGCCCCTATAATAGCAGCGATAAGCACCCAGACCGCCGTGGGTCGCTCGCCCCGGCTGACGTGGTTTTTCGTATTCGTGCAGCGGCCGCCGTCAAGCACGTCCAAATACGCCACTTTCGTGGGCGCATTCGCGCTCTTTCGCGTCGCCGGAGTGCCAGCACTCACTCTGCCAAAAACGGCCAACATCCGAGCGGCGGTTCCCACTTTTGCGTCGGCGTCGTAAACCCCGCCCCGGCAGGCGCGGTTTGCCCTACTCGTGCGACGGTCGCCGGCGAGCGCGTCGAAAGACGCCGATATCGTGCGCTAATTGGCGCTCCTTGGCTTCGCCGGAGTGCCAGCACTCACTCGGCCAAAAACGGCGAACATCCGAGCAGCGTTTCCCACTTTCGCATCGGCGTCCCGAAGCCCGCCCCGGCAGACGCGGTTTGCCCTACTCGAGCGACGGTCGCCGGCGATCACGTCGAAAGGCGCCGAATTCGTGCACGAATCGATGCTTCTTGGTCTCGCAGGAGGGCCGCCACTCACTCCTGCAAAAACGGCGAAGATCCGAGTTGCGCTTCCCACTTTTTCGTCGGCGTCCCGAACTACGCCCCGGCTGACGCGGTTTACCGTACTCGTGCGACGGTCGCCGGCGGGCACTTCAAAATACGCCGATTTCGTGGGCGCATTCAAGCTGTTTCGCTTCCCCGGAGTGCCAACACTCACTCTGCCGAAAGCGGCGATCATCCGAGCGGCGGTTCCCACTTTTGCGTCGGCTTCGCAAACGGCGCCCCGGCAGACGCGCTCGTGCGACGTACTCGTGCGACGGTCGCCGGCGAGCACGTCGAAAGACGCCGATATCGTGCTCGAATCGACCCCGTTTCGCTTCGCCGGAGTGCTGCCAGTCACGGCGCAGAAAACGGCGAACAAGTGTTTTTTTTTCCTAGAATTTGTGTTATAGAAGGCACCTTGATATCGGACGATAATTTTCAACTTTATCACGCGCACCGATTTTCGTGTAGAGGTTTGCAAGTTTATGGGAATTTCTCCACTTGGAATAATGCGATTTAGTAGTACTACGAGAACTTCATGGATGTACTCAAGGGTACGGGGCAAGTCAGTTACGTCAACACCTGCAGATTTTTTACACTTCCAACTGAAAATTGTTGGTTGTGAGTCCTCGTGTGATATTAAAGGCCGATTCGCTAACACATAGAACAAAGAAAGAAAGGAAGAAAAAACGCCCGCGCTCGCTCAAGAAACCTGGGTTCGCAACAAGTGGCAACAACAAGCAACCGAGCGAGTGCGCCAAAACCCGTGGCGGCCAAACAAACGCGAAGTCCCAACCGCGTCAGCCGGGGCGGCACGGGACAGGAAAAATCACTTCAGCCGGGGCGGCGGGGCACCGAATAAACCTCGTCACCTCGTCGCAGGATAAAAGAGGAAACAAAAAGTCTAAACAGCGTCTGCTGGAGCGAATGCGTAATAAAACAACAACAACAAAAAAAAAACACCCGCGCTCAAGAAGTCTGCAATCATCACAAAAGGCGACTGTGACCGAGCAGCGTCAGCCGGGGCCGTGCGGAAACGGAAAAACCGCGACTACCGGGGCGTCGAGGCACCGAAAAATCCACTTCAGCCGCGGCGAAAAAAAAAAACAAAAAGAAAGACGGAAAAACGCAGAGCCTAAACTGCGGCTTAAGTTCGGGTCTCACACAACAGGATACAAACACTGTGCGGAGAACGTGAGGATCGGCGAGTGAGAGCGTGAAAACTGGGAAAACAAGAAAAAAGCGCAATGTTCCAACCGCGTCAACTCGGACGGTGAGGCATCGAAAAAACCGCGTCAGCCGGGGCGAGCGAAAAGAAAAAACCACGTTAGCCGGGGCGAAAAAAAAAACGCGTCTGCAGGGGCGAGCCCGGGTGCGGCACCACCGGGAAAACTGTGGCAAACAGACATGGCGATCGAGTGAGTGGGCCGCCAGCCGGGGTCAGCCAAAAAGTGCAAAGTCCGAACTGCATCAGCCGGGGCGACGCAAAAACCGCGTCAGCCGGGGCGGCGCAAAAACCGCGTCTGCCGGGGCGGCACGAAACCGCGTCAGACGGGGCGGCGCGAAAACTGCGTCAGCCGGGGCGGCGCGAAAACCTCGTCAGCCGGGGCGAGCGAAAGGGGGGGGGAACCACGTCTGCCGGGGCGAAGGAAAAAAAAAACGCGTCTGCCGGGGCGAGCCCGGGTGCGGCACCACCGGGAAAACTGTGGCAAACAGACATGGCGATCGAGTGAGTGGGCCGCCAGCCAGGCACAGCCGAAAAGTGCAAAGTCCGAACCGTGTCAGCCGGGGCGACGCAAAAACCGCGTCAGCCGGGGCGGCGGGAAAACCGCGTCAGCCGGGGCGGCACGAAACCGCGTCAGCCGGGGCGGCGCGAAAACTGCGTCAGCCGGGGCGGCGCGAAAACCTCGTCAGCCGGGGCGAGCGAAAAAGGGGGGGGGAACCACGTCTGCCGGGGCGAAAGCAAAAAAAACGCGTCTGCCGGGGCGAGCCCGGGTGCGGCACCACCGGGAAAACTGTGGCAAACAGACATGGCGATCGAGTGAGTGGGCCGCCAGCCAGGCTCAGCCCAAAAAGTGCTAAGTCCGAACTGCGTCAGCCGGGGCAGCAAAAACCGCGTCAGCCGGGGCGGCGCAAAAACCGCGTCTGCCGGGGCGGCACGAAACCGCGTCAGCCGGGGCGGCGCGAAACTGCGTCAGCCGGGGCGAGCCCGGGTGCGGCACTACCGGGAAAACTGTGGCAAACAGACATGGCGATCGAGTGAGTGGGCCGCCAGCCAGGCTCAGCCAAAAAGTGCTAAGTCCGAACTGCGTCAGCCGGGGCGGCAAAAACCGCGTCAGCCGGGGCGGCGCAAAAAACCGCGTCTGCCGGGGCGGCACGAAACCGCGTCAGCCGGGGCGGCGCGAAAACTGCGTCAGCCGGGGCGAAAGAAAAAAAAACGCGTCTGCCGGGGCGAGCCCGGGTGCGGCACCACCGGGAAAACTGTGGCAAACAGACATGGCGATCGAGTGAGTGGGCCGCCAGCCAGGCACAGCCGAAAAGTGCTAAGTCCGAACTGCGTCAGCTGGGGCGGCAAAAACCGCGTCAGCCGCGGCGGCGCAAAAACCGCGTCTGCCGGGGCGGCACGAAACCGCGTCAGCCGGGGCGGCGCGAAAACTGCGTCAGCCGGGGCGAGCCCGGGTGCGGCACCACCGGGAAAACTGTGGCAAACAGACATGGCGATCGAGTGAGTGGGCCGCCAGCCAGGCTCAGCCCAAAAAGTGCTAAGTCCGAACTGCGTCAGCCGGGGCAGCAAAAACCGC
>NC_134706.1:172390746-172408246 GCF_043290135.1 Rhipicephalus microplus | reverse complement strand
CAACGCAAGGCTGCGATCTCGCGCACTTTGCGCACGGCTGGAGAAGCTTTGCTGGCCGGCTTTCGCTCCTCGTGTTTACCGTGCGTTAAAGTTGCGCGTCCGTGGCTCTCGCAGCTCTTGCGCGCCCGGTCGCAGAGAGGAGTACGCAACCTCGACCGCACTTTCCCTGCAGGCTTCCTTCCGAGTCGAAGTCCTGCGGCGGTCTCAACGAGGTGCCACATCCTCAATGCAGTCGGTCGCCCCCGTTTCGGTTGGGCTCTGGCACGACGGTCGCCACCGTCTCGCCCTTGAGTGGCCGCTGTTGGCGCTCGCTGTGAGGTGTTCAGCGTGCTGTCCGTGTTGCCGACGCGGTCAAAACGAGTCGACGGCTCACGTTCCCTTGTGCGCCGAAGGCTCTCTTGATATGTGATCCGACCCTCAGACAGACGAAGCCAAGGGAAGACCCAAGGCCGCAATGTGCGTTCAAAGAATCAGTGCTCAGTGTGTCCTGCAATTCACACCAAGTCTCGCAGCTGGCTGCGTTCTTCATCGACCCGAGAACCGAGTGATCCACCGCTTAGAGTCGTGAAAAAGTGTTTGTTCAATTCCGTACAGTCAAAACCAAACGTTTCTGGCACTCGGCCAAACAGTGGCCAAGAAGGGCGCTTTTCAGCGCACGCTTGGACTCCAAAACTCTGCCGCGCCTTTTTCGGCTGCCGCAAGTCGAGCAAACGGTGTGTTTCGGACGGCGTTTCGCTTCCGCTACTTGCGAGTGCTTTCGTGGTCCACCCCTCTATAAATACTCGGGAGGCGTCGAAGCCGGTCCTCCAAGCCGGACCCGTAGGTATCGTTGTGTGCTCGCTCTCATTGGCCCGCCTAACCAGAAAATGCCTGAGGTACACCCATTTGGATAAGAGTGCACGCAGAACGGGCCTCGACGGCTACACATTTCCTCGGGCGGCCGCCTCCCGGCCTCCGTGGAGCGCGGGATGCACGGTCCCATCGACAAGCCTCTCCCGTTTTTACCGTGGCGTCGCGGTTCACCACGGCGGGCGGGTCGGTCTCCTCCGCATAAAAAGGGGGACCCCCGCTTTTTGTTCCACGAAATCGCACAAGCTTTTTTCGCATCCACGGTTTGCCACCGCACACCAAAATGCCGATCCGGCTGCCTACTTTAGCCAACAGGTGGAGCCAGGCGCGCCGTACTTGCGCGGCACTTCCCACGTCCACCGAAGTCGGTGCCAAGGACCACTTTCGGCGCCGGAGCCGCGTACGAGCCTACTCGAGGCGGAAGAACGAAGCCAGCAAGGGCCTGGCCGCAAGTGCGTTCAATTGTCGGGACGTCCAAGTCCCTCGTTCTTCCGTGCTTCCTCTTTCGGCAAGTCGTTGCGGCACCTTCCCAAAGCGCGCAGACCCGCTAATCGCGACGAGCGCGACGTGGCCGTGCCGCCTTTCCCTCGGCAGCAAGCAAAACGCCTGGCAACGTCGACGCTCCCCTAACCGCGATCTCGCACCGTGTTTCGTGTGGCGAATTCAAAAGCCGGCCGGCGCTGCTGCAACCATTACGGTCGGTACGCATACGCCGCGGAGGGCGGGACGGTCATCGGAGCGTGCGGTTCCTCCATCGAGTACTGCGCACCTCGGCCGTCGCATCGCCGTGCCATGACCGGCCGCGCGTCAACGCGAACCGGTGCCAGCGAGATCCTTCGCCTGCAAGAACCGACCGGCAGCCTCTGTCACCCGAGGACGCGGAGGCGCTTGCCGCGGACGGCGGGACGGTATGCACTGGTGCACAGCGGACCCGTCACATCGCCAGTTCCTTGACCGACCGCCGACGCTTGTGCCGTTCCTCTCGTACTTGGCAGTCGCCGCGCGATTGTCGGGTCTCGTTCTTGCACGCTCGAACGGTCGGGAGGGCACTCGGCTGGCGTTTCGGGAACGCGCAGCCTCGCCTTCTACCGACGTAACCACGACTCGCCGTTCGCGCTCCGCCGCTCCTGTTTACAGTACTAGGCGGTCCCGCAGCGGTCGGGTCGCGCATTTCGAGCGCTTCGAGCCACGGTGCAGTGGCGGGTCGAAAGCCGACCTATGAGTGCGTTGCGCCGTTTGTACCCGCGTCCGCCACCTGGCCGACCGTCCAAGGTCGCGGTGTTGGCGTCCGCTGGGCGCAACAATTTGTCACGGGGTGCCGCTCCACATTCAGGCAGCCCCGTGGGGAAAAGCCGACCCCGCGTCCAAACGGGGTCAGCGGCAGAAAGTGTCGGGCGCAGACGCAGCTGAGGCGCTCACCCTTCACAATCCGTTAATGATCCTTCCGCAGGTTCACCTACGGAAACCTTGTTACGACTTTTACTTCCTCTAAATGATCAAGTTTGGTCATCTTTCCAACCGACCGGCGCAACCGAAAGGCCGCGCCGGACATCGGTCCGAAGACCTCACTAAATCATTCAATCGGTAGTAGCGACGGGCGGTGTGTACAAAGGGCAGGGACGTAATCAACGCGAGCTTATGACTCGCGCTTACTAGGAATTCCTCGTTCAAGGGGAACGATTGCAAGCCCCTATCCCAATCACGAAAGAAGTTCCACGGGTTACCCAGTCTTTTCAGACAGGGATAAAGACACGCTGCTTCCTTCAGTGTAGCGCGCGTGCGGCCCCGGACATCTAAGGGCATCACAGACCTGTTATTGCTCCGTTTCGTGCGGCTAGGAGCCGCTTGTCCCTCTAAGAAGGTTGTAAGGTGCTGGGAACCCCGCACCTATATAATAGGCTAGAGTCTCGTTCGTTATCGGAATTAACCAGACAAATCGCTCCACCAACTAAGAACGGCCATGCACCACCATCCACCGAATCAAGAAAGAGCTCTCAATCTGTCAATCCTCCCAGTGTCCGGGCCGGGTAAGTTTTCCCGTGTTGAGTCAAATTAAGCCGCAGGCTCCACTCCTGGTGGTGCCCTTCCGTCAATTCCTTTAAGTTTCAGCTTTGCAACCATACTTCCCCCGGAACCCAAATACTTTGGTTTCCCGGAAGCTGCCCGCCGAGTCATTTGAGAAACTCAGGCGGATCGCTGGTTGGCATCGTTTATGGTCAGAACTAGGGCGGTATCTGATCGCCTTCGAACCTCTGACTTTCGTTCTTGATCAATGAAAACATTCTTGGCAAATGCTTTCGCAGTAGTTCGTCTTGCGACGGTCCAAGAATTTCACCTCTAGCGCCGCAATACGAATGCCCCCGTCCGTCCCTCTTAATCATTACCTCGTATTTCAAAAACCAACAGAACAGAAACGAGGTCTTGTTCTATTATTCCATGCAAGTTTATTCAGGCGACTCGCCTGCGTTGAGCACTCTAATTTTTTCAAAGTAAAAGCACCGGCCATCTCGAGGCACACAATGAAGTGCACCAAGAAAGAACCGGCATGATGTTCAGTCCGAGCCGTCGCATCGGGTAGATGCACTACTCGTCTGGAACTGAGATCCAACTACGAGCTTTTTAACCGCAGCAGCTTTAGTATACGCTATTGGAGCTGGAATTACCGCGGCTGCTGGCACCAGACTTGCCCTCCAATTGATCCTCGTTAAAGGATTTAGAGTGTACTCATTTCAATTACGGGGCCTCAAAAGAGTCCCGTATTGTCATTTTTCGTCACTACCTCCCCGTGCCGGGAGTGGGTAATTTGCGCGCCTGCTGCCTTCCTTGGATGTGGTAGCCGTTTCTCAGGCTCCCTCTCCGGAATCGAACCCTGATTCTCCGTTACCCGTAACAACCATGGTAAGCAAGTAACCTACCATCGAAAGTTGATAAGGCAGACACTTGAAAGAAACGTCGCCGGCTCGTGGCCATGCGATCAGCACAAAGTTATCCAGAGTCACCACACAATACGGGCCGAAACCCGATCGATCTTGGTCTAATAAAAGCACCCGTTACCCAAAGGGCTCCAGGCTCACTGCATGTATTAGCTCTAGAATTGCCACAGTTATCCAAGTAGGAAGAAACGATCTAAGGAACCATAACTGATTTAATGAGCCATTCGCGGTTTCGCCTTATTTCGGCATGTACTTAGACATGCATGGCCTAATCTTTGAGACAAGCATATGATTACTGGCAGGATCAACCAGGTAATCGTTCGACTGCGCGTCCGTCCTCGCCTTCGGCGGGCCGGACGCAGTCTGTGTGCGGCGGAGGCCACCTTCAGGCGCCCCAACACGCTTATTTTGCACTCCGAGATGACGGCGTTCGAGCTCGCTACGGCACAACCTTCCCGAAGGACGAGTGGGAGCCGTGCGGCAAGAAGCACGTTCATGCTCGCTTTTTTTCGTTGCATCGACTCGGTCGCGCCGTGCGGGTTGCCCAAGCCCGCTGCACTGTCGGTGGACCGGCCGGAACTAGCAACGGAGCCGAGACTGCAAAGCCGCCAGACGACGGGTCACGCCCGCGTCTTCGGCGCTTTCGCATCTGAATCGCCCGAGGACGACACGGAACACACCTCGATATCGTGGTAAAATGGCACCGTCCGACAACCAGCCCCTAACGCATCAAGCGGATGAGGCTGCAGACGACTGCCGTGGATTCCCCTGGAGCAGACCCGAGGACACGCTTGACGAGGCCGAAGCCCGCCGCATATCAGACACCCGGTCGCTTTCGCGTACGCCGCTCACGAGAACCCCCACATAATAGCAGCGATAAGTACCCAGACCTCCTTGGGCACTAATACGAGCGTACTCGAGAAAATTTCACCGCGGGTGTGCCCCGAAACGTGTGGCACGTTGAGCGTGCCACAAGTCTACGTCGCTCTCAAACCCGCCGAGGTCGTAGAATTTGCGACCCTACTCACGAAATTCCCACCGAGGATACGGCCGCAAACGTACCGCACCTTGGGTAGGCCACGTGTTTGTGCAACACTACGCTGGCGGCACAGCACCGAGGTCGTGCGCGCACGCACGGGAAAATTCCGCCGCGGTTTCTGCCGAAAACGTGAGGCACCACGACTCTCCGCAAGTTCGCGTCGACTGCGAAAGACCGAAGTCGTGAACGACGTGTCCGCTACTCGCCGCCGACACGCTGGACACCAAACGTACAACGACTCGACGGCGTCGTAGGGGCCCACGACGCGGTTTTCCTTAACGACGTCTCGGCGTGGCACCGACAGGTTAGAACGGCCGACCAACGTTCCCTGTCCGCCGTTCGGCTCAGTCGAAGGGCTCGGCGACTTCGGCAACGCTGCGAAGCCGCACGGTGACGCACGCCATGTCCCCATTTTTTTTTTGCTTTCTGCGTCTGCCGGGGTGCCCCTATAATAGCAGCGATAAGCACCCAGAGCGCCGTGGGTCGCTCGCCCCGGCTGACGTGGTTTTTCGTACTCCTGCGGCGGTCGCCGTCAAGCACGTCCAAATACGCTACTTTCGTTGGCGCATTCACGCTCTTTCGCTTCGCCGGAGTGCCAGCACTCACTCTGCCAAAAACGGCGAACATTCGAGCGGCGGTTCCCACTTTTGCGTCCGCGTCGCAAACCCCGCCCCGGCAGACGAGGTTTGCCGTACTCGTGCGACGGTGGCCGGCGGGCACGTCGAAAGACGCCGATATCGTGCGCGAATTGGCGCACCTTGGCTTCACCGGAGTGCCGCCACTGACTCCTCCAAAAACGGCGAAGATCCGAGCGGCGCTTCCCACTTTCGCATCGGCGTCCCGAACTCCGCCCCGGCTGACGCGGTTTACCGTACTCGTGCGACGGTCGCCGGCGAGCACGTGGAAAGACGCCGATATCGTGCCCGAATCGGCTCCGTTCGGCTTCGCCGGAGTGCCAGCACTGGCTCGGCGAAAGACGACGAACATCCGAGCGACGGTTCTCACAATTGCGTACGCGTCGCAAACCCCGCCCCGGCAGACGCACTTCGCCGTACTCGTGCGACGGTCGCCGGCGAGCACGTAGAAAGACGCCGATATCGTGCCGGAATCGGCCCCGTTTGGCTTCGCCGGAGTGCCAGCACTCACTCGGCCACAAACGGCGAACATCCGAGCGGCGGTTCCCACTTAGCCGTCGGCGTCCCGAACTCCGCCCCGGCAGACGCGGTTGCCGAGCTCGTGCGACTAGCGACCGCGAAGCCGTCTCGCGACGCCGCTTTCGTGCGCGGCTCCCACTGCGACCTGGGTCACCCGAGGTCGACGAGCAAAAAAGAATGTCGAAAAAAAATTTTTTTTTTGCGTCTGCCGGAGTGCCCCTATAATAGCAGCGATAAGCACCCAGACCGCCATGGGTCGCTCGCCCCGGCTGACGTGGTTTTTCGTTTTCCTGCGGCGGTCGTCGTCAAGCACGTCCAAACACGCCACTTTCGTGGGCGCATTCGCGCTCTTTCGCTTCGCGGGAGTGCCAGCACTCACTCTGCCAAAAACGGCGAACATCCTAGTGGCGGTTCCCACTTTTGCGTCGGCGTCGCAAACCCCGCCCCGGCATACGCGGTTTGCCGTACTCGTGCGGCGGTGGCCGGCGGGCACGTCGAAAGACACCGAACTATCGGTCTCTCGGTCGTATTTAGCCTTAGATGGAGTTTACCACCCACTTAGGGCTGCACTCTCAAGCAACCCGACTCACGGGAGGCTCCATCCCGGGCGCGCAACGGCGGAGACGGGCCTGGCACCCACTCTGGGACAAGCCCCTGTCAGGGGGACTTGCACCGTCGCAAACACCCGAGAACGTCGCCTCCCATACACCACATTTCCCGACCGCCTGCAAGGACGGGGGATTCGGTGCTGGGCTCGGTCCCGTTTCGCTCGCAGCTACTCGGGGAATCCCTGTTGGTTTCTTTTCTTCCGCTTAGTGATATGCTTAAATTCAGCGGGTTGTCTCGCCTGATCTGAGGTCGACAGCGGATACATTCGCTTCCATCAACTTCCTGCACGACCGCGTGCGCTCGCCCTACCAAGTGCGCCCGCAACCCTGTACAGGGCCACTTCTTCGCAAGGCTGGCAATCGGCTTCCCCGCTGCACGCGTGCGGCGCACAACTGGTGTGACGTGGAAGTGACGGGACACGTTCGTAAACCCATCGCGAACCGAGTACGACGCCCTACCAAGTGCGCCCGCAACCCTGTACAGGGTCACATCTTCACAAGGCTGGCAAGCGGCATTCCGCTGCGCGCGTGCGTCGTCCGAGCAGTTGCGTGATAAACGACCGTGTCGAAAGCCCAAACACCGCCGAGGCCAGTCGCCGCCGCCGCAAGGGCAGCCACGCAGCCTGGCGAGAGGCATCGTCTCGTGTAGCGTCGCCCCCGCCCCAGCTGGAGTGGCCCAGTTTTTTGAACGGGACGGGAACTGCGAAGCACTTAGACCGACGGCGGACTACGACGAGAACGCCTTAAGCTTCGCCAACATTTCGCCAACTCGTGCGGGAGACTTTTTCCGCTTCGCGGCAAGTCGTCGCGCCGTGCTCTCCGCATCAACCGCGTACTCAGCGAACCGCAAACGTCGGGCGCAGCCTCCTCACCTTCCTGCGCTTTGCTCGCGAACGTTCCCTGTTCGCGCGGCAAAGCCTGGAGGAGGCACGGCCCCGCAGCGTGTTCGAGCGCCCGGTCTACGGGACACCCTGCTTACTTCGAGGGCAACAAGCGCAACGCAAGGCTGCGATCTCGCGCACTTTGCGCACGGCTGGAGAAGCTTTGCTGGCCGGCTTTCGCTCCTCGTGTTTACCGTGCGTTAAAGTTGCGCGTCCGTGGCTCTCGCAGCTCTTGCGCGCCCGGTCGCAGAGAGGAGTACGCAACCTCGACCGCACTTTCCCTGCAGGCTTCCTTCCGACTCGAAGTCCTGCGGCGGTCTCAACGAGGTGCCACATCCTCAATGCAGTCGGTCGCCCCCGTTTCGGTTGGGCTCTGGCACGACGGTCGCCACCGTCTCGCCCTTGAGTGGCCGCTGTTGGCGCTCGCTGTGAGGTGTTCAGCGTGCTGTCCGTGTTGCCGACGCGGTCAAAACGAGTCGACGGCTCACGTTCCCTTGTGCGCCGAAGGCTCTCTTGATATGTGATCCGACCCTCAGACAGACGAAGCCAAGGGAAGACCCAAGGCCGCAATGTGCGTTCAAAGAATCAGTGCTCAGTGTGTCCTGCAATTCACACCAAGTCTCGCAGCTGGCTGCGTTCTTCATCGACCCGAGAACCGAGTGATCCACCGCTTAGAGTCGTGAAAAAGTGTTTGTTCAATTCCGTACAGTCAAAACCAAACGTTTCTGGCACTCGGCCAAACAGTGGCCAAGAAGGGCGCTTTTCAGCGCACGCTTGGACTCCAAAACTCTGCCGCGCCTTTTTCGGCTGCCGCAAGTCGAGCAAACGGTGTGTTTCGGACGGCGTTTCGCTTCCGCTACTTGCGAGTGCTTTCGTGGTCCACCCCTCTATAAATACTCGGGAGGCGTCGAAGCCGGTCCTCCAAGCCGGACCCGTAGGTATCGTTGTGTGCTCGCTCTCATTGGCCCGCCTAACCAGAAAATGCCTGCGGTACACCCATTTGGATAAGAGTGCACGCAGAACGGGCCTCGACGGCTACACATTTCCTCGGGCGGCCGCCTCCCGGCCTCCGTGGAGCGCGGGATGCACGGTCCCATCGACAAGCCTCTCCCGTTTTTACCGTGGCGTCGCGGTTCACCACGGCGGGCGGGTCGGTCTCCTCCGCATAAAAAGGGGGACCCCCGCTTTTTGTTCCACGAAATCGCACAAGCTTTTTTCGCATCCACGGTTTGCCACCACACACCAAAATGCCGATCCGGCTGCCTACTTTAGCCAACAGGTGGAGCCAGGCGCGCCGTACTTGCGCGGCACTTCCCACGTCCACCGAAGTCGGTGCCAAGGACCACTTTCGGCGCCGGAGCCGCGTACGAGCCTACTCGAGGCGGAAGAACGAAGCCAGCAAGGGCCTGGCCGCAAGTGCGTTCAATTGTCGGGACGTCCAAGTCCCTCGTTCTTCCGTGCTTCCTCTTTCGGCAAGTCGTTGCGGCACCTTCCCAAAGCGCGCAGACCCGCTAATCGCGACGAGCGCGACGTGGCCGTGCCGCCTTTCCCTCGGCAGCAAGCAAAACGCCTGGCAACGTCGACGCTCCCCTAACCGCGATCTCGCACCGTGTTTCGTGCGGCGAATTCAAAAGCCGGCCGGCGCTGCTGCAACCATTACGGTCGGTACGCATACGCCGCGGATGGCGGGACGGTCATCGGAGCGTGCGGTTCCTCCATCGAGTACTGCGCACCTCGGCCGTCGCATCGCCGTGCCATGACCGGCCGCGCGTCAACGCGAACCGGCGCCAGCGAGATCCCTCGCCTGCAAGAACCGACCGGCAGCCTCCGTCACCCGAGGACGCGGAGGCGCTTGCCGCGGACGGCGGGACGGTATGCACTGGTGCACAGCGGACCCGTCACATCGCCAGTTCCTTGACCGACCGCCGACGCTTGTGCCGTTCCTCTCGTACTTGGCAGTTGCCGCGCGATTGTCGGGTCTCGTTCTTGCACGCTCGAACGGTCGGGAGGGCACTCGGCTGGCGTTTCGGGAACGCGCAGCCTCGCCTTCTACCGACGTAACCACGACTCGCCGTTCGCGCTCCGCCGCTCCTGTTTACAGTACTAGGCGGTCCCGCAGCGGTCGGGTCGCGCATTTCGAGCGCTTCGAGCCACGGTGCAGTGGCGGGTCGAAAGCCGACCTATGAGTGCGTTGCGCCGTTTGTACCCGCGTCCGCCACCTGGCCGACCGTCCAAGGTCGCGGTGTTGGCGTCCGCTGGGCGCAACAATTTGTCATGGGGTGCCGCTCCACATTCAGGCAGCCCCGTGGGGAAAAGCCGACCCCGCGTCCAAACGGGGTCAGCGGCAGAAAGTGTCGGGCGCAGACGCAGCTGAGGCGCTCACCCTTCACGATCCGTTAATGATCCTTCCGCAGGTTCACCTACGGAAACCTTGTTACGACTTTTACTTCCTCTAAATGATCAAGTTTGGTCATCTTTCCAACAGACCGGCGCAACCGAAAGGCCGCGCCGGACATCGGTCCGAAGACCTCACTAAATCATTCAATCGGTAGTAGCGACGGGCGGTGTGTACAAAGGGCAGGGACGTAATCAACGCGAGCTTATGACTCGCGCTTACTGGGAATTCCTCGTTCAAGGGGAACAATTGCAAGCCCCTATCCCAATCACGAAAGAAGTTCCACGGGTTACCCAGTCTTTTCAGACAGGGATAAAGACACGCTGCTTCCTTCAGTGTAGCGCGCGTGCGGCCCCGGACATCTAAGGGCATCACAGACCTGTTATTGCTCCGTTTCGTGCGGCTAGGAGCCGCTTGTCCTTCTAAGAAGGTTGTAAGGTGCTGGGAACCCCGCACCTATTTAATAGGCTAGAGTCTCGTTCGTTATCGGAATTAACCAGACAAATCGCTCCACCAACTAAGAACGGCCATGCACCACCATCCACCGAATCAAGAAAGAGCTCTCAATCTGTCAATCCTCCCAGTGTCCGGGCCGGGTAAGTTTTCCCGTGTTGAGTCAAATTAAGCCGCAGGCTCCACTCCTGGTGGTGCCCTTCCGTCAATTCCTTTAAGTTTCAGCTTTGCAACCATACTTCCCCCGGAACCCAAATACTTTGGTTTCCCGGAAGCTGCCCGCCGAGTCATTTGAGTAACTCAGGCGGATCGCTGGTTGGCATCGTTTATGGTCAGAACTAGGGCGGTATCTGATCGCCTTCGAACCTCTGACTTTCGTTCTTGATCAATGAAAACATTCTTGGCAAATGCTTTCGCAGTAGTTCGTCTTGCGACGGTCCAAGAATTTCACCTCTAGCGCCGCAATACGAATGCCCCCGTCCGTCCCTCTTAATCATTACCTCGTATTCCAAAAACCAACAGAACAGAAACGAGGTCTTGTTCTATTATTCCATGCAAGTTTATTCAGGCGACTCGCCTGCGTTGAGCGCTCTAATTTTTTCAAAGTAAAAGCACCGGCCATCTCGAGAACCGGCATGAGGTTCAGTCCGAGCCGTCGCATCGGGTAGATGCACTACTCGTCTGGAACTGAGATCCAACTACGAGCTTTTTAACCGCAGCAGCTTTAGTATACGCTATTGGAGCTGGAATTACCGCGGCTGCTGGCACCAGACTTGCCCTCCAATTGATCCTCGTTAAAGGATTTAGAGTGTACTCATTTCAATTACGGGGCCTCAAAAGAGTCCCGTATTGTTATTTTTCGTCACTACCTCCCCGTGCCGGGAGTAGGTAATTTGCGCGCCTGCTGCCTTCCTTGGATGTGGTAGCCGTTTCTCAGGCTCCCTCTCCGGAATCGAACCCTGATTCTCCGTTACCCGTAACAACCATGGTAAGCAAGTAACCTACCATCGAAAGTTGATAAGGCAGACACTTGAAAGAAACGTCGCCGGCTCGTGGCCATGCGATCAGCACAAAGTTATCCAGAGTCACCACACAATACGGGCCGAAACCCGATCGATCTTGGTCTAATAAAAGCACCCGTTACCCAAAGGGCTCCAGGCTCACTGCATGTATTAGCTCTAGAATTGCCACAGTTATCCAAGTAGGAAGAAACGATCTAAGGAACCATAACTGATTTAATGAGCCATTCGCGGTTCCGCCTTATTTCGGCATGTACTTAGACATGCATGGCTTAATCTTTGAGACAAGCATATGATTACTGGCAGGATCAACCAGGTAATCGTTCGACTGCGCGTCCGTCCTCGCCTTCGGCGGGCCGGACGCAGTCTGTGTGCGGCGGAGGCCACCTTCAGGCGCCCCAACACGCTTATTTTGCACTCCGAGATGACGGCGTTCTAGCTCGCTACGGCACAACCTTCCCGAAGGACGAGTGGGAGCCGTGCGGCAAGAAGCACGTTCATGCTCGCTTTTTTCGTTGCATCGACTCGGTCGCGCCGTGCGGGTTGCCCAAGCCCGCTGCACTGTCGGTGGACCGGCCGGAACTAGCAACGGAGCCGAGACTGCAAAGCCGCCAGACGACGGGTCACGCCCGCGTCTTCGGCGCTTTCGCATCTGAATCGCCCGAGGACGACACGGAACACACCTCGATATCGTGGTAAAACGGCACCGTCCGACAACCAGCCCCTAACGCATCAAGCGGATGAGGCTGCAGACGACTGCCGTGGATTCCCCTGGAGCAGACCCGAGGACACGCTTGACGAGGCCGAAGCCCGCCGCATATCAGACACCCGGTCGCTTTCGCGTACGCCGCTCACGAGAACCCCCACATAATAGCAGCGATAAGTACCCAGACCTCCTTGGGCACTAATACGAGCGTACTCGAGAAAATTTCACCGCGGGTGTGCCCCGAAACGTGTGGCACGTTGAGCGTGCCACAAGTCTACGTCGCTCTCACACCCGCCGAGGTCGTAGAATTTGCGACCCTACTCACGAAATTCCCACCGAGGATACGGCCGCAAACGTACCGCACCTTGGGTAGGCCACGAGTTTGTGCAACACTACGCTGGCGGCACAGCACCGAGGTCGTGCGCGCACGCACGGGAAAATTCCGCCGCGGTTTCTGCCGAAAACGTGAGGCACCACGACTCTCCGCAAGTTCGCGTCGACTGCGAAAGACCGAAGTCGTGAACGACGAGTCCGCTACTCGCCGCCGACACGCTGGACACCAAACGTACAACGACTCGACGGCGTCGTAGGGGCCCACGACGCGGTTTTCCTTAACGACGTCTCGGCGTGGCACCGACAGGTTAGAACGGCCGACCAACGTTCCCTGTCCGCCGTTCGGCTCAGTCGAAGGGCTCGGCGACTTCGGCAACGCTGCGAAGCCGCACGGTGACGCACGCCATGTCCCCATTTTTTTTTCTTTCTGCGTCTGCCGGGGTGCCCCTATAATAGCAGCGATAAGCACCCAGACCGCCGTGGGTCGCTCGCCCCGGCTGACGTGGTTTTTCGTACTCCTGCGGCGGTCGCCGTCAAGCACGTCCAAATACGCTACTTTCGTGGGCGCATTCACGCTCTTTCGCTTCGCCGGAGTGCCAGCACTCACTCTGCCAAAAACGGCGAACATCCGAGCGGCGGTTCCCACTTTTGCGTCGGCGTCGCAAACCCCGCCCCGGCAGACGAGGTTTGCCGTACTCGTGCGACGGTGGCCGGCGGGCACGTCGAAAGACGCCGATATCGTGCGCGAATTGGCGCACCTTGGCTTCACCGGAGTGCCGCCACTGACTCCTCCAAAAACGGCGAAGATCCGAGCGGCGCTTCCCACTTTCGCATCGGCGTCCCGAACTCCGCCCCGGCTGACGCGGTTTACCGTACTCGTGCGACGGTCGCCGGCGAGCACGTGGAAAGACGCCGATATCGTGCCCGAATCGGCTCCGTTCGGCTTCGCCGGAGTGCCAGCACTGGCTCGGCGAAAGACGACGAACATCCGAGCGACGGTTCTCACTATTGCGTACGCGTCGCAAACCCCGCCCCGGCAGACGCACTTTGCCGTACTCGTGCGACGGTCGCCGGCGAGCACGTAGAAAGACGCCGATATCGTGCCGGAATCGGCCCCGTTTGGCTTCGCCGGAGTGCCAGCACTCACTCGGCCACAAACGGCGAACATCCGAGCGGCGGTTCCCACTTAGCCGTCGGCGTCCCGAACTCCGCCCCGGCAGACGCGGTTGCCGAGCTCGTGCGACTAGCGACCGCGAAGCCGTCTCGCGACGCCGCTTTCCTGCGCGGCTCCCACTGCGACCTGGGTCACCCGAGGTCGACGAGCAAAAAAGAATGTCGAAAAAAATTTTTTTTTGCGTCTGCCGGGGTGCCCCTATAATAGCAGCGATAAGCACCCAGACCGCCATGGGTCGCTCGCCCCGGCTGACGTGGTTTTTCGTTTTCTTGCGGCGGTCGTCGTCAAGCACGTCCAAACACGCCACTTTCGTGGGCGCATTCGCGCTCTTTCGCTTCGCCGGAGTGCCAGCACTCACTCTGCCAAAAACGGCGAACATCCTAGTGGCGGTTCCCACTTTTGCGTCGGCGTCGCAAACCCCGCCCCGGCATACGCGGTTTGCCGTACTCATGCGGCGGTGGCCGGCGGGCACGTCGAAAGACACCGATATCGTGCGCGAGTCGATGCTTCTTGGTCTCGCAGGAGGGCCGCCACTCACTCCTGCAAAAACGGCGAAGATCCGAGCGGCGCTTCCCACTTTTTCGTCGGCGTCGCAAACCTCGCCCCGGCAGACGCGCTTTGCCGTACTCGTGCGACGGTCGCCGGCGAGCACGTCGAAATACGCCGATATCGTGCCCGAATCGGCCCCGTTTCGCTTCGCCGGAGTGCCAGCACTCGCTCGGCCAAAGACGACGAACATCCGAGCGACGGTTCCCACTATTGCGTACGCGTCCCGAAGCCCGCCACGGCAGACGCGGTTTGCCCTACTCGAGCGACGGTCGCCGGCGATCACGTCGAAAGGCGCCGAATTCGTGCACGAATCGATGCTTCTTGGTCTCGCAGGAGGGCCGCCACTCACTCCTGCAAAAACGGCGAAGATCCGAGTTGCGCTTCCCACTTTTTCGTCGGCGTCCCGAACTACGCCCCGGCTGACGCGGTTTACCGTACTCGTGCGACGGTCGCCGGCGGGCACTTCAAAATACGCCGATTTCGTGGGCGCATTCATGCTGTTTCGCTTCGCCGGAGTGCCAACACTCACTCTGCCGAAAGCGGCGATCATCCGAGCGGCGGTTCCCACTTTTGCGTCGGCTTCGCAAACGGCGCCCCGGCAGACGCGCTCGTGCGACGTACTCGTGCGACGGTCGCCGGCGAGCACGTCGAAAGACGCCGATATCGTGCTCGAATCGACCCCGTTTCGCTTCCCCGGAGTGCTGCCAGTCACGGCGCAGAAAACGGCGAACAAGTGTTTTTTTTTCCTAGAATTTGTGTTATAGAAGGCAGATTTGATATCGGACGATAATTTTCAACTTTATCACGCGCACCGATTTTCGTGTAGAGGTTTGCAAGTTTATGGGAATTTCTCCACTTGGAATAATGCGATTTAGTAGTACTACGAGAACTTCATGGATGTACTCAAGGGTACGGGGCAAGTCAGTTACGTCAACACCTGCAGATTTTTTACACTTCAAACTGAAAATTGTTGGTTGTGAGTCCTCGTGTGATATTAAAGGCCGATTCGCCAACACATAGAACAAAGAAAGAAAGGAAGAAAAAACGCCCGCGCTCGCTCAAGAAACCTGGGTTCGCAACAAGTGGCAACAACAAGCAACCGAGCGAGTGCGCCAAAACCCGTGGCGGCCAAACAAACGCGAAGTCCCAACCGCGTCAGCCGGGGCGGCACGGGACAGGAAAAATCACTTCAGCCGGGGCGGCGGGGCACCGAATAAACCTCGTCACCTCGTCGCAGGATAAAAGAGGAAACAAAAAGTCTAAACAGCGTCTGCTGGAGCGAATGCGTAATAAAACAACAACAACGAGAAAAAAAAAACACCCGCGCTCAAGAAGTCTGTAATCACCACAAAAGGCGACTGTGACCGAGCAGCGTCAGCCGGGGCCGTGCGGAAACGGAAAAACCGCGACTACCGGGGCGTCGAGGCACCGAAAAATCCACTTCAGCCGCGGCGAAAAAAAAAAGAAAGACGGAAAAACGCAGAGCCTAAACTGCGGCTTAAGTTCGGGTCTCACACAACAGGATACAAACACTGTGCGGAGAACGTGAGGATCGGCGAGTGAGAGCGTGAAAACTGGGAAAACAAGAAAAAAGCGCAATGTTCCAACCGCGTCAACTCGGACGGTGAGGCATCGAAAAAACCGCGTCAGCCGGGGCGAGCGAAAAGAAAAAAACCACGTTAGCCGGGGCGAAAAAAAAACGCGTCTGCAGGGGCGAGCCCGGGTGCGGCACCACCGGGAAAACTGTGGCAAACAGACATGGCGATCGAGTGAGTGGGCCGCCAGCCGGGGTCAGCCAAAAAGCCCGAACTGCGTCAGCCGGGGCGACGCAAACACCGCGTCAGCCGGGGCGGCGCAAAAACCGCGTCTGCCGGGGCGGCACGAAACCGCGTCAGCCGGGGCGGCGCGAAAACTGCGTCAGCCGGGGCGGCACGAAAACCTCGTCAGCCGGGGCGAGCGAAAGGAGGGGGGGAACCACGTCTGCCGGGGCGAAGGAAAAAAAAACGCATCTGCCGGGGCGAGCCCGGGTGCGGCACCACCGGGAAAACTGTGGCAAACAGACATGGCGATCGAGTGAGTGGGCCGCCAGCCAGGCTCAGCCAAAAAGTGCAAAGTCCGAACTGCGTCAGCCGGGGCGGCAAAAACCGCGTCAGCCGGGGCGGCGCAAAGAACCGCGTCTGCCGGGGCGGCATGAAACCGCGTCAGCCGGGGCGGCGCGAAAACTGCGTCAGCCGGGGCGAGCCCGGGTGCGGCACCACCGAGAAAACTGTGGCAAACAGACATGGCGATCGAGTGAGTGGGCCGCCAGCCAGGCTCAGCCCAAAAAGTGCTAAGTCCGAACTGCGTCAGCCGGGGCGGCAAAAACCGCGTCAGCCGGGGCGGCGCAAAAAACCGCGTCTGCCGGGGCGGCACGAAACCGCGTCAGTCGGGGCGAAAGAAAAAAAAACGCGTCTGCCGGGGCGAGCCCGGGTGCGGCACCACCGGGAAAACTGTGGCAAACAGACATGGCGATCGAGTGAGTGGGCCGCCAGCCAGGCACAGCCGAAAAGTGCAAAGTCCGAACCGTGTCAGCCGGGGCGACGCAAAAACCGCGTCAGCCGGGGCGGCGCGAAATCCGCGTCAGCCGGGGCGGCACGAAACCGCGTCAGCTGGGGTGGCGCGAAAACTGCGTCAGCCGGGGCGGCGCGAGAACCTCGTCAGCCGGGGCGAGCGAAAAGGGGGGGGGAAACCACGTCTGCCGGGGCGAAAGAAAAAAAAAACGCGTCTGCCGGGACGAGCCCGGGTGCGGCACCACCGGGAAGACTGTGGCAAACAGACATGGCGATCGAGTGAGTGGGCCGCCAGCCAGGCTCAGCCCAAAAAGTGCTAAGTCCGAACTGCGTCAGCCGGGGCAGCAAAAACCGCGTCAGCCGGGGCGGCGCAAAAACCGCGTCTGCCGGGGCGGCACGAAACCGCGTCAGCCGGGGCGGCGCGAAAACTGCGTCAGCCGGGGCGGCAAAAACCGCGTCAGCCGGGGCGGCGCAAAAACCGCGTCTGCCGGGGCGGCACGAAACCGCGTCAGCCGGGGCGGCGCGAAAACTGCGTCAGCCGGGGCGGCGCGAAAACCTCGTCAGCCGGGGCGAGCGAAAGGGGGGGGGGAACCACGTCTGCCGGGGCGAAAGAAAAAAAACGCGTCTGCTGGGGCGAATGCAAAAAAAACAAAGAAAAAAGCCCGCGCTTAATCAAAAGAAAACAAAGAAAAAAGCTTGCGCTTAATCAAAAGAAAACAAACAAAAAAAGTTCGCGCTTAAGCCTGGCGGTGGAACCACCGGGGCAAACAGACATGGCGATCGAGTGAGTGGGCCGCCAGCCGGGGTGAGCCAAAAAGTGCAAAGTCCGAACCGCGTCAGCCGGGGCGACGCAAAAAC
>NC_134706.1:172380746-172385746 GCF_043290135.1 Rhipicephalus microplus | reverse complement strand
GTAACGCATATTGTCGTGTGTTAATAATTTTATTATTATTATCCATGTGAACGAATGCCGCTCCTGTTTTTTATCTGTTTTAGATCCATCCGTGTATATCAAGTTTTTGATTGAATTTGATTTTAATGATTTCGTTGGTATAGCCACTCTATCTGCAGGATGTGTACTCCTTATGTCATATTTATTGGATATGTCTTCACTATTGAATATCTTGTCTTCCCATGTGAATGTTTCTTTATTGTGGAGGATTCGATATATTTTGATTTCCTTCTCTATTGTTAGGTGTACCGGCGGGACATTTGCAATAACAGGCAATACCATGTTTGAAGTTGTGCAAAAAGCTTTTGTTATTTTGATAAGTGGTATACGTTGAATTGCTTGCAATTTACGTAGGATATGTTGGTGTGGTCTATACCATGCCGGTGCTGCGTATGTGATCATTCTTTCTGCAGCTCTAATATATATATCCCGTATTTGTTTGCTTGACATGCCCCATGTATTGCCAGAAAATCGAGCTAGATTAGATGTTAACTTATTAACCTTGTGTTTAATTTCATCCAAATGTGGGAGGAATGAGAGTTTACTATCGTATGTAACTCCTAAAATTTTTAGGTTATTGGAACATTGTATTTTCTTTTCTCCTAGTTTAATAATTGGTGGTCTGTTTTGATAATGTTTTCCTATAATTAAAAACTTACTTTTCGCCAAGTTGAAGGTCACTGTTTTCTTTTCTGCCCATTGTTGTATCATTTCTAAAGCTTGATTTGCTGTGTCTTCAATTACTTTGCGTGTGGGTCCTCGTATTATAAGTGTTATGTCATCTGCAAACGCTTGAATTTTTGTATTTTCGGGGAAATCTGTTTGGAGTAAGTCTGAAATTGTTATGTTCCAAAAAAATGGGCTTAGTGGCGAACCCTGTGGAGAGCCTTGTTTGAGATTCTTTTCAATGTTTAAGTGTGGTGTGGTGTAGGAAATAACTCTATTCATTAATGTGTTCAATGCTAGGGTGCCAATATCGCTAGGACACTTAACCCTTTCGAGGTATTCTTTAATATATTTTGGTTGTATATGATTAAAAGCATTCCTAATATCTAATGAGATTAAAATTGTTTTGCATGTTGTGTTGCTGGTAATAGTGTTTGATATTTCTTCTAGAGCGTCTGTCGCCGATGTGTTGTGTGTAAATCCAAACTGGTTTTTTGGGAAAAAATTGTTTACATATAAAAAATAGTATAATCTATCATTAAGAAGCTTTTCTAACACTTTTCCTAGTATGGAATTAATTGCCAGCGGTCTGTAATGTTGTGGTTTCGGATTATGTATGTCCAGTTCCTTTTTCGGTATTAGTATTATTTTAGAATTCTTCCAAACTGACGGGAAGTGTCCTAGTTTTAATGCAGCATTGAAAATGTTAAGAAAAAATTTTTTATGTTTCAGATAAAGACATTGGATTAATTGCGTAGATAAGTTATCAGGACCTACTGCGACTTTTTTGCGGAGGTTATTCACCACATTATCTATTTCTTCCTCTGTAAAAGGTTTATCATTATCAGTAGTTTCTAATCTTATCTCTTCCTCTACATTTGTTCTTTCTGTTAACGTGGGGAATAAAGTTTCTAATATGTAGGTAAGTGATTCTTCTATCGATTTCGTTTGTTTATTTCCGGATAATTGCATGGACCTAATTAAAATGGGTGTTTTTATTTTTTCTGCTGCTATTTTGTATGGGAGTGTGAATGGATTGTTTTTTGTTACTGTACTGCAAAGATTTTTCCAGGATTCATCTCTTGCTTTACTGACTTGTTCTTGATAACTCTTAAGATTTTGAAGGTAGTTTTCTCGAAATATAGTTCTTTGTTCTCCTCTTGCCTTTTGAAAACGTCTTCGTAATGCCCTAACTCGTTTCCTCTCTATTTCTAATTCTGCGGTCCACCACTTATTATATGTGTTTGAACAATTATTTATATTTTTCGAATATTTCTTTTTTAATCTGTTAATTTTTCCATAAAAGTGCTTTGTGACAAACTCTAATCTTCTAATAGTGTTAATCTCATATTCTGCTGTTTCTTTCATCCAAGGGTCTTTTTCTAATTCTTTAAGTAGCTTGTGCTCTCCATTTTGCGTTAGTCGTTTTTCCTGTTTTACTGCTTCATTAAATAAGTTATATTCGATATATCTATGGTCGCTAGAATTTTCTTCTTCATTAACGTGCCATTCATATACTTTGGGATAGAGGTCTGCAGAAGCGAAAGTTAAATCTATCCAGCTTCTTCCGTTTTTACTTTCGAAAGTAGGCGGTGAATTTGGTAAGTTTAAAAGTTGAAGATTATGTGCTATTATGAATTCAAATAATAATTCCCCTCGCTCATTATTTTGAGTCCCACCCCAAATTTTGTTAAAGGCATTGAAGTCTCCTGCGATTAGTATTTGGTCCCTAGATTCTGCTATAATAGGTTCAATTATATTTAAAAGCTCCTCAATATTTCCTTTAGGTGGTGCGTAAACATTTATAATTAGGATTTCCTGTTTATTCCAATATATTTTTAATACTATAACATTTGGTAGGATTAATATAGGGAACGTTTGAATATTAGGATTATGTATTATAACTGCTACTTTTGGGTTCGTTTTGTGGCTTATAATAGTGTGTTTAAGGGGGAAACCAGTTATTTTGTTTTTATAATGATAAGGTTCTTGGAGAATAGATAGATCGAATTGGTTGCAGTTTCGATGAACGTTAAGTGCTTCATTTGCTTTGCTGCAGTGGGCTAGGTTAACTTGAATTATTCGGAGAGAGTGTATTCTTGTGTTTGTTTTAATACTTGCCGATGAGCTCTTTGGATTTTTGACGCTACAGGTGTTTTTTTTGGAGAGTTTGCATGTTTGTCCGTTTATATTGTTGTTTTAGACTGAACTTTGTACTTTACTCTTCCCAATTGCGTTCTGCCCGTTCACGCCATTCTTGAGCTACCGGGCAGTTTAGGTCTCTGATTGTGTGATCGTCTGCACCGTCGAATCCCGAACTTAAGCATGCAGCGCACCGGGAAAAGTTGGCTCTGCACTCTTCAATACAATGGTTGCCCGCACACTCTATGCAGCGTCTTTGCCTCCTGTTGCAGTTTTTTGCAAGATGTCCAAAACTGGCACAATAATAGCAGATGAGGGGGTGGTTATTGTCATAGATGGCTGCGCGAGACCATCCCACATTAACAGTGTACAAATTCCTCAATTGTCGCCATATAGCTGGGGAGGTCTTCAAAATGTTTACTCTGTTCCGTTTCTGATTGACATATTCTGCCAGAATTGTTATTTCTTCTGGGCGTCCTGTGATGTTGTTTTGATTCAGGATTTTCTCTGGGATATCGTCCCTTGCTGTGTCTGAGTCAATACCAACCACTTTGAATGATGGAAGTCTTGGTGTGGGTGTAAACATCTGCATTTCATTTGCTTCGGGGAGTCTATTAAGACATTCCTTTAACTGTGTCATTGCTGCTCCATTTGTGGTGCTGATGGTGACAGCTGCGTCATTTACGTTGAGTTTCACGTCTGTAAGTTTTAGCTTTGCCGGATCAATATCCTTGACAATTCTCTCCTTTAGATCTTTTGTTTTCACTTCCCCTGTTGTGGGTTTTATGACCAAAACCGATCGCTTCCCTGGTTTCTCCACTTTTTCTTGTCCGTCACTGTGTTGTAGGACACTAGCATAAGTGCGTTCTGTTACCTTGCTATTCGGTTTCAGTTCACTCAGCTGGCCCCTCATTGAGGCATTGTCCAAGGCTATCTCTAAGAGATTTGTCTTAATTGCCTGGAATGCTTTCATTAGCTGTTCGCACGTGGTTGTACCTGCACCCTGTTGCTGTGCAACCAGGAGTGCCTGATAGAATGCTGTTTCACTTTCATTTATTTGTTCTGATATGGGAGGCTTTTTTTTGCTCTTGCAGCGTCTGATTTACTGGAGGCTGTCTGACTGTCTCTGTTTTTTCTTCTTGCTGCCTTTGAGTGTCAAGGGTCCGAGACCTTTCTGTGTCTGCTTTGTTTTGCACGTTTCTTGAGGGTTCATACTCGCTATCTGACTCAGAACTGTCCTGTACATGCTTGCCCAGTTCTGCATGATACAGTCTCTTTCTTTCAATTGTTCTCTTCTTTTTTTCCCTTTCTCTGCGTTTCTGCATCTGTATCACCCCACCAATAATCAGTAGGGACACCTGTGACATTGATATCCTCACTTTCGGTGTCATTATCTTCCCTCGTGTTGTGATATTTGTCAGGGTGCTCAGATCTTTTGATTTTCTCGTGTTTTGTTTTGTTGTCTGAGATGATTGAGTTGCTTTGACCTAATTTGTGTTTTTTAGGCATGGCTGAGGCGGTCTTGATGCAACTTTAATGTGTGTATCAGCGCTTTTCCCCTGTTGTACATGTTCAGAATACGATTGCACTGAATTTCGCACTCTCACAGCACCATTTAGTTGACAAAAGCAATAGAACACAAGACAGTTACGTGCAGCAGAGCATATAGCTACAACCTCCCACTAAACAAGTTGCGTGCAGTATGGCTCAAGGCATGAATAATCAACGCTCACACAAAGTTCTAATTAGCATATTAACACAAAATTGAGCTGTAATCAAGATGGGTATGCCCTGTACTACCAATTCTATGCAAAAAACCCGACCCCAATACGTTTGCCTTATTGGAATTAAGAGGATTAGATTTTGTGTACAACGGTCGCCAAAATGGCGGCCTTTTCTTCAGTTTGAATATACTTGGATTAAAACGTTGATTGTGGTTTTAAATCAACGAAATAAAGTCGGGTTTTTTGATATGTTTTCCTCTAATGCTTCTAGAACATGATAAAACAAGTGATTTTGACCGATGTAGTTGGATTCTTGGTGATTTCAAAGGATTATCGCAAGGTGGTCACAATCATCAAGAAGCAATGGAAACAGTGGGAGACCAGTTTTGTTTGATATCTCCGGTTCTATTATAGCTAGGTCAGTGAAAT
>NC_134706.1:172368246-172375746 GCF_043290135.1 Rhipicephalus microplus | reverse complement strand
GTTCCACGAAATCGCACAAGCTTTTTTCGCATCCACGGTTTGCCACCGCACACCAAAATGCCGATCCGGCTGCCTACTTTAGCCAACAGGTGGAGCCAGGCGCGCCGTACTTGCGCGGCACTTCCCACGTCCACAGAAGTCGGTGCCAAGGACCACTTTCGGCGCCGGAGCCGCGTACGAGCCTACTCGAGGCGGAAGAACGAAGCCAGCAAGGGCCTGGCCGCAAGTGCGTTCAACTGTCGGGACGTCCAAGTCCCTCGTTCTTCCGTGCTTCCTCTTTCGGCAAGTCGTTGCGGCACCTTCCCAAAGCGCGCAGACCCGCTAATCGCGACGAGCGCGACGTGGCCGGGCCGCCTTTCCCTCGGCAGCAAGCAAAACGCCTGGCAACGTCGACGCTCCCCTAACCGCGATCTCGCACCGTGTTTCGTGTGGCGAATTCAAAAGCCGGCCGGCGCTGCTGCAACCATTACGGTCGGTACGCATACGCCGCGGAGGGCGGGACGGTCATCAGAGCGTGCGGTTCCTCCATCGAGTACTGCGCACCTCGGCCGTCTCATCGCCGTGCCATGACCGGCGGCGCGTCAACGCGAACCGGCGCCAGCGAGATCCCTCGCCCTCAAGAACCGACCGGCAGCCTCCGTCACCCGAGGACGCGCTTGCCGCGGACGGCGGGACGGTATGCACTGGTGCACAGCGGACCCGTCACATCGCCAATTCCTTGACCGACCGCCGACGCTTGTGCCGTTCCTCTCGTACTTGGCAGTCGCCGCGCGATTGTCGGGTCTCGTTCTTGCACGCTCGAACGGTCGGGAGGGCACTCGGCTGGCGTTTCGGGAACGCGCAGCCTCGCCTTCTACCGACGTAACCACGACTCGCCGTTCGCGCTCCGCCGCTCCTGTTTACAGTACTAGGCGGTCCCGCAACGGTCGGGTCGCGCATTTCGAGCGCTTCGAGCCACGGTGCAGTGGCGGGTCGAAAGCCGACCTATGAGTGCGTTGCGCCGTTTGTACCCGCGTCCGCCACCTGGCCGACCGTCCAAGGTCGCGGTGTTGGCGTCCGCTGGGCGCAACAATTTGTCACGGGGTGCCGCTCCACATTCAGGCAGCCCCGTGGGGAAAAGCCGACCCCGCGTCCAAACGGGGTCAGCGGCAGAAAGTGTCGGGCGCAGACGCAGCTGAGGCGCTCACCCTTCACGATCCGTTAATGATCCTTCCGCAGGTTCACCTACGGAAACCTTGTTACGACTTTTACTTCCTCTAAATGATCAAGTTTGGTCATCTTTCCAACAGACCGGCACAACCGAAAGGCCGCGCCGGACATCGGTCCGAAGACCTCACTAAATCATTCAATCGGTAGTAGCGACGGGCGTTGTGTACAAAGGGCAGGGACGTAATCAACGCGAGCTTATGACTCGCGCTTACTGGGAATTCCTCGTTCAAGGGGAACAATTGCAAGCCCCTATCCCAATCACGAAAGAAGTTCCACGGGTTACACAGTCTTTTCAGACAGGGATAAAGACACGCTGCTTCCTTCAGTGTAGCGCGCGTGCGGCCCCGGACATCTAAGGGCATCACAGACCTGTTATTGCTCTGTTTCGTGCGGCTAGGAGCCGCTTGTCCCTCTAAGAAGGTTGTAAGGTGCTGGGAACCCCGCACCTATTTAATAGGCTAGAGTCTCGTTCGTTATCGGAATTAACCAGACAAATCGCTCCACCAACTAAGAACGGCCATGCACCACCATCCACTGAATCAAGAAAGAGCTCTCAATCTGTCAATCCTCCCAGTGTCCGGGCCGGGTAAGTTTTCCCGTGTTGAGTCAAATTAAGCCGCAGGCTCCACTCCTGGTGGTGCCCTTCCGTCAATTCCTTTAAGTTTCAGCTTTGCAACCATACTTCCCCCGGAACCCAAATACTTTGGTTTCCCGGAAGCTGCCCGCCGAGTCATTTGAGTAACTCAGGCGGATCGCTGGTTGGCATCGTTTATGGTCAGAACTAGGGCGGTATCTGATCGCCTTCGAACCTCTGACTTTCGTTCTTGATCAATGAAAACATTCTTGGCAAATGCTTTCGCAGTAGTTCGTCTTGCGACGGTCCAAGAATTTCACCTCTAGCGCCGCAATACGAATGCCCCCGTCCGTCCCTCTTAATCATTACCTCGTATTCCAAAAACCAACAGAACAGAAACGAGGTCTTGTTCTATTATTCCATGCAAGTTTATTCAGGCGACTCGCCTGCGTTGAGCACTCTAATTTTTTCAAAGTAAAAGCACCGGCCATCTCGAGGCACACAATGAAGTGCACCAAGAAAGAACCGGCATGATGTTCAGTCCGAGCCGTCGCATCGGGTAGATGCACTACTCGTCTGGAACTGAGATCCAACTACGAGCTTTTTAACCGCAGCAGCTTTAGTATACGCTATTGGAGCTGGAATTACCGCGGCTGCTGGCACCAGACTTGCCCTCCAATTGATCCTCGTTAAAGGATTTAGAGTGTACTCATTTCAATTACGGGGCCTCAAAAGAGTCCCGTATTGTTATTTTTCGTCACTACCTCCCCGTGCCGGGAGTGGGTAATTTGCGCGCCTGCTGCCTTCCTTGGATGTGGTAGCCGTTTCTCAGGCTCCCTCTCCGGAATCCAACCCTGATTCTCCGTTACCCGTAACAACCATGGTAAGCAAGTAACCTACCATCGAAAGTTGATAAGGCAGACACTTGAAAGAAACGTCGCCGGCTCGTGGCCATGCGATCAGCACAAAGTTATCCAGAGTCACCACACAATACGGGCCGAAACCCGATCGATCTTGGTCTAATTAAAGCACCCGTTACCCAAAGGGCTCCAGGCTCACTGCATGTATTAGCTCTAGAATTGCCACAGTTATCCAAGTAGGAAGAAACGATCTAAGGAACCATAACTGATTTAATGAGCCATTCGCGGTTTCGCCTTATTTCGGCATGTACTTAGACATGCATGGCTTAATCTTTGAGACAAGCATATGATTACTGGCAGGATCAACCAGGTAATCGTTCGACTGCGCGTCCGTCCTCGCCTTCGGCGGGCCGGACGCAGTCTGTGTGCGGCGGAGGCCACCTTCAGGCGCCCTAACACGCTTATTTCGCACTCCGAGATGACGGCGTTCGAGCTCGCTACGGCACAACCTTCCCGAAGGACGAGTGGGAGCCGTGCGGCAAGAAGCACGTTCATGCTCGCTTTTTTCGTTGCATCGACTCGGTCGCGCAGTGCGGGTTGCCCAAGCCCGCTGCACTGTCGGTGGACCGGCCGGAACTAGCAACGGAGCCGAGACTGCAAAGCCGCCAGACGACGGGTCACGCCCGCGTCTTCGGCGCTTTCGCATCTGAATCGCCCGAGGACGACACGGAACACACCTCGATATCGTGGTAAAACGGCACCGTCCGACAACCAGCCCCTAACGCATCAAGCGGATGAGGCTGCAGACGACTGCCGTGGATTCCCCTGGAGCAGACCCGAGGACACGCTTGACGAGGCCGAAGCCCGCCGCATATCAGACACCCGGTCGCTTTCGCGTACGCCGCTCACGAGAACCCCCACATAATAGCAGCGATAAGTACTCAGACCTCCTTGGGCACTAATACGAGCGTACTCGAGAAAATTTCACCGCGGGTGTGCCCCGAAACGTGTGGCACGTTGAGCGTGCCACAAGTCTACGTCGCTCTCACACCCGCCGAGGTCGTAGAATTTGCGACCCTACTCACGAAATTCCCACCGAGGATACGGCCGCAAACGTACCGCACCTTGGGTAGGCCACGAGTTTGTGCAACACTACGCTGGCGGCACAGCACCGAGGTCGTGCGCGCACGCACGGGAAAATTCCGCCGCGGTTTCTGCCGAAAACGTGAGGCACCACGACTCTCCGCAAGTTCGCGTCGACTGCGAAAGACCGAAGTCGTGAACGACGTTTCCGCTACTCGCCGCAGACACGCTGGACACCAAACGTACAACGACTCGACGGCGTCGTAGGGGCCCACGACGCGGTTTTCCTTAACGACGTCTCGGCGTGGCACCGACAGGTTAGAACGGCCGACCGACGTTCCCTGTCCGCCGTTCGGCTCAGTCGAAGGGCTCGGCGACTTCGGCAACGCTGCGAAGCCGCACGGTGACGCACGCCATGTCCCCATTTTTTTTTTCTTTCTGCGTCTGCCGGGGTGCCCCTATAATAGCAGCGATAAGCACCCAGACCGCCGTGGGTCGCTCGCCCCGGCTGACGTGGTTTTTCGTACTCCTGCGGCGGTCGCCGTCAAGCACGTCCAAATACGCTACTTTCGTGGGCGCATTCACGCTCTTTCGCTTCGCCGGAGTGCCAGCACTCACTCTGCCAAAAACGGCGAACATCCGAGCGGCGGTTCCCACTTTTGCGTCGGCGTCGCAAACCCCGCCCCGGCAGACGAGGTTTGCCGTACTCGTGCGACGGTGGCCGGCGGGCACGTCGAAAGACGCCGATATCGTGCGCGAATTGGCGCACCTTGGCTTCACCGGAGTGCCGCCACTGACTCCTCCAAAAACGGCGAAGATCCGAGCGGCGCTTCCCACTTTCGCATCGGCGTCCCGAACTCCGCCCCGGCTGACGCGGTTTACCGTACTCGTGCGACGGTCGCCGGCGAGCACGTCGAAAGACGCCGATATCGTGCCCGAATCGGCTCCGTTCGGCTTCGCCGGAGTGCCAGCACTCGCTCGGCCAAAGACGACGAACATCCGAGCGACGGTTCCCACTTAGCCGTCGGCGTCCCGAACTCCGCCCCGGCAGACCCGGTTGCCGAGCTCGTGCGACTAGCGACCGCGAAGGCGTCTCGCGACGCCGCTTTCGTGCGCGGCTCCCACTGCGACCTGGGTCACCCGAGGTCGACGAGCAAAAAAAAATGTCGAAAAAAATTTTTTTTTTGCGTCTGCCGGGGTGCCCCTATAATAGCAGCGATAAGCACCCAGACCGCCGTGGGCCGCTCGCCCCGGCTGACGTGGTTTTTCGTTTTCCTGCGGCGGTCGTCGTCAAGCACGTCCAAACACGCCACTTTCGTGGGCGCATTCGCGCTCTTTCGCTTCGCCGGAGTGCCAGCACTCACTCTGCCAAAAACGGCGAACATCCTAGTGGCGGTTCCCACTTTTGCGTCGGCGTCGCAAACCCCGCCCCGGCAGACGCGGTTTGCCGTACTCGTGCGGCGGTGGCCGGCGGGCAGGTCGAAAGACACCAATATCGTGCGCGAATTGGCGCTCCTTGGCTTCACCGGAGTGCCGCCACTCATTCCTGCAAAAGCGGCGAAGATCCGAGCGGCGCTTCCCACTTTTTCGTCGGCGTCGCAAACCTCGCCCCGGCAGACGCGCTTTGCCGTACTCGTGCGACGGTCGCCGGCGAGCACGTCGAAATACGCCGATGTCGTGCCCGAATCGGCCCCGTTTCGCTTCGCCGGAGTGCCAGCACTCGCTCGGCCAAAGACGACGAACATCCGAGCGACGGTTCCCACCATTGCGTACGCGTCGCAAACCCCGCCCCGGCAGACGCGGTTTGCCGTACTTGTGCGGCGGTGGCCAGCGGGCACGTCGAAAGACGCCGATATCGTGCACGAATTGGCGCTCCTTGGCTTCACCGGAGTGCCAGCACTCACTCGGCCAAAAACGGCGAACATCCGAGCAGCGGTACCCACTTAGCCGTCGGCATCCCGCGCCGGCTGACGCGGTTGCCGAGCTCGTGCGACTAGCGACCGCGAACGCGTCTCGCGACGCCGCTTTCGTGCGCGGCTCCCATTGCGACCCTGGTTACCCGAGCTCGACCAGCAAAAAAGAAGGTCGAAAAAAATTTTTTTTTTCTGCGTCTGCCGGGGTGCCCCTATAATAGCAGCGATAAGCACCCAGACCGCCATGGGTCGCTCGCCCCGGCTGACGTGGTTTTTCGTACTCCTGCGGCGGTCGCCGTCAAGCACGTCCAAATACGCCACTTTCGTGGGCGCATTCGCGCTCTGTCGCGTCGCCGGAGTGCCAGCACTCACTCTGCCAAAAACGGCCAACATCCGAGCAGCGGTTCCCACTTTTGCGTCGGCGTCGTAAACCCCGCCCCGGCAGACGCGGTTTGCCCTACTCGTGCGACGGTCGCCGGCGAGCGCGTCGAAAGACGCCGATATCGTGCGCTAATTGGCGCTCCTTGGCTTCACCGGAGTGCCGCCACTCATTCCTGCAAAAGCGGCGAAGATCCGAGCGGCGCTTCCCACTTTTTCGTCGGCGTCGCAAACCTCGCCCCGGCAGACGCGCTTTGCCGTACTCGTGTGACGGTCGCCGGCGAGCGCGTCGAAAGACGCCGATATCGTGCGCGAATTGGCGCTCCTTGGCTTCTCCGGAGTGCCGCCACTCACTCCTCCAAAAAGGGCGAAGATCCGAGCGGCGTTCTCCACTTTCGCATCGGCGTCCCGAACTCCGCGCGGGCTGACGCGGTTTACCGTACTCGTGCGACGGTCGCCGGCGGGCACGTCGAAAGACGCCGATATCGTGCCGTAATCGGCACCGTTTGGCTTCGATGGAGTGCCAGCACTCACTCGGCCAAAAACGGCGAACATCCGAGCAGCGTTTCCCACTTTCGCATCGGCGTCCCGAAGCCCGCCCCGGCAGACACGGTTTGCCCTACTCGAGCGACGGTCGCCGGCGATCACGTCGAAAGGCGCCGAATTCGTGCACGAATCGATGCTTCTTGGTCTCGCAGGAGGGCCGCCACTCACTCCTGCAAAAACGGCGAAGATCCGAGTGGCGCTTCCCACTTTTTCGTTGGCGTCCCGAACTACGCCCCGGCTGACGCGGTTTACCGTACTCGTGCGACGGTCGCCGGTGGGCACTTCGAAATACGCCGATTTCGTGGGCGCATTCACGCTGTTTCGCTTCCCCGGAGTGCCAACACTCACTCTGCCGAAAGCGGCGATCATCCGAGCGGCGGTTCCCACTTTTGCGTCGGCTTCGCAAACGGCGCCCCGGCCGACGCGCTTTGCCGTACTCGTGCGACGGTCGCCGGCGAGCACGTCGAAAGACGCCGATATCGTGCTCGAATCGGCCCCGTTTCGCTTCGCCGGAGTGCTGCCAGTCACGGTGCAGAGAACGGCGAACAAGTGTTTTTTTTTCTAAAATTTGTGCTATAGAAGGCAGATTTGATATCGGACGATAATTTTCAACTTTATCACGCGCACCGATTTTCGTGTAGAGGTTTGCAAGTTAATGGGAATTTCTCCACTTGGAATAATGCGATTTAGTAGTACTACGAGAACTTCATGGATGTACTCAAGGGTACGGGGCAAGTCAGTTACGTCAACACCTGCAGATTTTTTACACTTCAAACTGAAAATTGTTGGTTGTGAGTCCTCGTGTGATATTAAAGGCCGATTCGCTAACACATAGAACAAAGACAGAAAGGAAGAAAAAACGCTCGCGCTCGCTCAAGAAACCTGGGTTCGCAACAAGTGGCAACAACAAGCAACCGAGCGAGTGCGCCAAAACCCG
>NC_134706.1:172358246-172363246 GCF_043290135.1 Rhipicephalus microplus | reverse complement strand
AGTTAGAACTGTAGGGCGGAAGTAGGAATAGTTGTTGATTGATTATCTGATTTAGTTGGTTTAGATGGACGAAAGCTGCCCCAACATTTTTTCCCGATTTAGATCCGTCGGTGAATATTTGGTTGTTTATGGGTTTCTGTGCGTTTTTTGTTTCGAGAATTACTATTTTTTCCGCTGGATGAATTAGTTTAATATCAATTTTATTTGCTATTTCATTCTTCGAAAATGCTTTCCCTTCCCAATTAAATTTGTCTCGACCGTGAAGGATGTTGAACATTTTTATTTCTTTTTCGATAGTTAGTTTCACCGGGGGAATTTTTGCTATTATCGGTAAGAGTTTATTGGGAGTAGTTCTAAATGCTTTAGTTATGTGTATAAGTGGGATTCTTTGAATGGCTTGAAGCTTTCGATGTGTGTGTGTGTGGGATCTGTACCATGCAGCGGCTGCGTATGTAATCATACGCTCTGTGGCTCGTATATATATATCTTTACGCTGTTTCGGTGACATTCCCCAGTCTTTTCCCGTGAACTTACTAAGGTTTATTGTGAGTTTATTTACTTTACCTTTGATATATTCTAAGTGAGGTAAAAATGATAATTTTTTATCGAAAATTATGCCGAGTATATTAAGTTCTTTTGAATATTTATTGTTTTGGTTGTTAAATTTAATTATTGGTGGTCGTTTTTGGTATTGATTACCTATAATCATAAATTGTGATTTCGATAAGTTGAATTCCACAACGTTTCTTTTTGACCACTCATTTACAATTTCTAGACAATTTTTTGAAACTTCCTCTATCCCTTTCCGAGTAGGTGCTCTTATTATCAAGGTGATGTCGTCAGCGAAAGCTTGTATTGTGCAATTTGATGGGAATATAGTGTTTAATAAGTCAGCTATTGTTAGATTCCATAATAATGGGCTAAGTGGTGATCCTTGAGGTGACCCTTTCGATAATGGAATAGTAATTTTCAATTGGTCTGAATCGTAGGTTATTGTTCTGTTTGAAAGCAAGTCATTCACAAGGATCGTGAGGTTGTTAGGACATTCTGTTTTGTTAAGATATTCGGTGATATTAGATTGGTTGATTTGGTTAAAAGCATTTTTAACGTCAAGTGAGATTATTATAGAAGTTTCGCGGTTGGCCTGAGCGATTGATTCTTTTATTTTTAATAATGCTTGCGTAGTTGAGGTGTTGTGGGTAAAACCAAATTGGTTAGGTGGGAGATAATTGTTTGTACATAAGTGGTGATATATACGATCGTTTATTAGTTTTTCTAATATTTTTCCGAAAATGGAATTGATAGCTATGGGTCTAAAGTGATTAGGTTTAGGGTTGTTTTTGTCCAGTTCTTTTTTTGGAATAAGAATTATTCTTGAGTTTTTCCACACCACTGGGAAGTGGCCGAATTTAAGGGCTGCATTAAAAATTTTTATGAAGAATTGTTTATGATAAGTGTATAGTATTTGAATAAAAGTAGTTGTTAAGTTATCTGGGCCGGGGGTGACATTTTTCTTAAGGTTGTGTATTACAGAATCCACTTCGAGCTCTGTAAATGGTAGGTCATTGCTAGTTGCGTTAATTGAATCTTCTGTAGTGTGTTCATTAGGATTCGGTGATTGTGTTGTATTTTCACCTGTGGGGAACAAGGTGGTCATGATTAGTTCGATTGTTTCACTGAGTGTTGATGTTCGAGTTCCATCTTCCTTTTGAATAGGCCCTAGGAGGGTTTTTGTTTTGAGTTTGTCTGCTGCTATTTTGTATGGTAAGGAAAAAGGATTGTTTTTCGAGATGCTTCCGCAAAATTCTTTCCAAGAAGAATTCCGTGCTTTTGTTAAATTTTCCTGATATGTTGCCAGATTTTTAAGGTATATGTCTCTGTAGTGTTCTCTTATTTCTCCACGAGCGTTCTGATATCGCCTTCTGTGTGCCCTTACTTTTTTCCGTTCTATTTCCAGCTGTGGAGTCCACCATTTGTTGGAGGTGCTATGGGTGTTGTTTACGTATTTTGAAAATTTGCCTTTCAGCTTATTGATTTTCTGATAGAAGTGCGTTATAACGGGATTTAACCGTGTCACAGAATTGATATCTTCATTTGAAGTTTCGATGAGCCAAGGGTCTGATTTTAATATTTCCAATATCTTGAGCTCTCCATTCTTAGTTAGTTTTTTAATTTTTTCGTATTCTTGTTCGAATAGGTTGTATGATAAATATTTGTGGTCGCTGTGATTTATTTCATCTAGAACTTTCCAATCAGTTAAAAAATTTGAAAGTTGGGAAGTTGTAAGGGTAACATCGATCCAACTTTTGCCATTTGCTGTTTCAAAAGTTGGGGGACTGTTGGGTGAATTCATTAATTTTAGGTCCTTACTAGTAATAAATTCGAGTAATACTTCTCCTCTGGCATTATTCTGCGGCCCGCCCCATGTTGTGTTGGATGAGTTGAAGTCCCCTGCTATTATTGTTGGATCATCAGTTTCCATTAATGATTCAATAGTGTTAAGAGTTATCTCTATTTCTTCTTTTGGTGGTCCATATGTGTTTATTATTGTGAAACTATTATTTTTCCATTTTATCTTTACCATTATAATTGTGTTGGATATGTATGTGGGAAAAACTTGAATGTCTGGATTGTGAATGATAATGGCTGTTTTTGGTGAGGGACTTGCTATTATTTTGTGTTTTATGGGAAATCCTATAACCTTATGTTTGTAATAGTATGGTTCTTGTATTATTGAAATATCATGTTGTATTATGTGCTGTTGTATGTTTAGTGCTTCGTTTGCTTTCATACAGTGTGCCAAGTTAGCCTGAATTATGTGGAGTGAGGTGAGAGAGGGCTTTCTGTTCAACTTGTGAGCCATGTTTCTAATGTAGAGAAAATAGATGTAGGTTAGGTAACGGGAGAATAAAAATATATATATATATATATATATATATATATATATAAAATAAAATAAAATAGGTTAGTGCTGGATGGGTTAGTTCAGTCGGGCTAGAATTTTCCTCTTCTCAATTTCTAGGTTGTCCTGGTAGACAGGACACTGCCAAGACATCATAGAGTGGGCTCTATTGCCCGGGTGGCGCTCAATCTCACATACTCTGCAGAAGGGGTCCTCATTGCATTCGTCCTGCCTATGTCCCCTTTGCCCGCAGTTGGAGCAGCGGAGGGGTTCTTGACAGTCAAAACGTGTATGTCCGTTCTGTGCGCATCTGGAGCAACGAGAAAGCAAGATGTGTTCGAATATAGGGCATCTATTCCAGCCGATGTTGATTTGTTTCCGTCCCTTGAGTGCGTTGTATCCTGTCTTGTTAAGGGCAAGAACCAAAGTTACTCCCTGCCTGCCCCTCCATTTTTTTTTTACCAGAATGTCATCGGGGTTGCACAGGAGGTTGTTTTGCTCTATTAAGCGTTCTGGAAGTGCGTCATTTACCAGTTCTTCGTCGACCCCAACTACTTTGACATTAAACCTGTTCTCTTTAGGTTTGTTTACTTTTAGTTGTTGGAATTCTGTCCTTGCTCGAAGGTGGTTCTCTAGTTTGCCAGATGATTCTTTCGATGCTGTTGTTAGAATTATTCCCTGTCTTCCCTCCTTCATTGTAGCGTCTGGGAGGCCCAAATCAGTGGGGTTGATCTTCTTCTTGATCAGTTCTGCCATCTCGCGCTTCCCCATGGTGTCAGAAGTGAGAACCAAAGCGTATGATTTCCTCTCCTCTACCATGACGGGAGGTTGGAGTGCCATTGCCTGTTCCTTTTCTTCTCGCTCCTTATTTTATGTGGCTCGTTTTTCCAACTCAGAGATCCTCCCTCTTTGGAATGCGATCTCTTGGCCTTGTTCTATTATGATTTTTTTGAGCTTGGAATGTTCGGATAGAACATTGTCGATTTGTGCTGCTACTTCTTCATTTTGGCCGGTGCTTGTCGCTATTTTTATGAGCGCTTTCATGATGGCCTTATCAGCTCTGGCGACTCTGGTAAGCAAGGTGATTTTGTCATGCTGTTTCTCCTCGTGTTGAACAGGAGGTTCTTCATCGGTGGGATTTGGTTTAAGGCGTGGAATGTGCTCCTGACTCATTAGTTCTTCATTGTCGGAAGTGTCTTCCCAGGAGTCTTTCGGTTCTTGGGGCTCCTGTGATGTTGCTCCTGTTTTTTCTTCTTTGTCGTTGTCCTCTGCGTCGAACCATGGAACGTTGGCCATGGTGGGTGAGATCTTTCGTTTGGTTCCGCTTTGTGAGGTGTCGTCAGAGCGTTCCTGCCTGCTTTCCTTCGTCTTGATCTTCTTGGCCGTTTTCTCTTTCTTCCGCTCTTCGGTCGGTGGCTTGTGCCGAGGAGTTGCCTGCTGAGATGCGCAGCCTGCCTGTGATTCCGACCTTCCCTCAGTCAGTGGCTTGTGACGAGGGTTCGCCTGGTGAATTGAGGAGCTCGCCTGTGCATTTGGCATGATTCTTTTTTTTTGAATGTATCCCACTGTGGGAGTAATTTTGCCAAAGATGGCGTGGACAGACGGGGGGGTCTGGCAACTGTGGAGCCGGTTTGTGAAAGAGTGCGAATTCTCGCGTTTCCTTGGTGTCGTGTGTTCGGGGTTTTTCCCTGTACTATCTTCGTATTTGTATGGTTCGATAGGTACCAAGATTATCGTCTTCCGACGCGTGGAAGCGAAGTTGTGCTCGATTCTTCTCGTCAATGCTCTGTCCCACACAAGATGGCGGCCCCCATGGGGGAATGAGGTGCGAGAATTGTGGTTGTTATTCTTTTTCCGGCGCTCCAATTCCTTTTATTTTGGCCCTGAATCTTCAAAACATGTTTCCAAACATCTCACAAGAACTTGGGCGGGTTTTTTGTTGTTTTTTTTCCTGTAGTTCAATCTCTAAATGTCCAGCGGTCGCCCCTAGCGTGGACGGATGTGGGGGTCTAGCAACTATGGAGCTCCTTTGAGAAGAATTGCAATTTCTCGCGTTCTCCCTGGTATCCTGCGCTCGGGGTTTTTCCCTATGCTATCT
>NC_134706.1:172343246-172353246 GCF_043290135.1 Rhipicephalus microplus | reverse complement strand
CACCAAGTCTCGCAGCTGGCTGCGTTCTTCATCGACCCGAGAACCGAGTGATCCACCGCTTAGAGTCGTGAAAAAGTGTTTGTTCAATTCCGTACAGTCAAAACCAAACGTTTCTGGCACTCGGCCAAACAGTGGCCAAGAAGGGCGCTTTTCAGCGCACGCTTGGACTCCAAAACTCTGCCGCGCCTTTTTCGGCTGCCGCAAATCGAGCAAACCGTGTGTTTCGGACGGCGTTTCGCTTCCGCTACTTGCGAGTGCTTTCGTGGTCCACCCCTTATGAATACTCGGGAGGCGTCGAAGCCGGTCCTCCAAGCCGGACCCGTAGGTATCGTTGTGTGCTCGCTCTCATTGGCCCGCCTAACCAGAAAATGCCTGCGGTACACCCATTTGGATAAGAGTGCACGCAGATGCGGGCCTCGACGGCTACACACTTCCTCGGGCGGCCGCCTCCCGGCCTCCGTGGAGCGCGGGATGCACGGTCCCATCGACAAGCCTCTCCCGTTTTTACCGTGGCGTCGCGGTTCACCACGGCGGGCGGGTCGGTCTCCTCCGCATAAAAAGGGGGACCCCCGCTTTTTGTTCCACGAAATCGCACAAGCTTTTTTCGCATCCACGGTTTGCCACCGCACACCGAAATGCCGATCCGGCTGCCTACTTTAGCCAACAGGTGGAGCCAGGCGCGCCGTACTTGCGCGGCACTTCCCACGTCCACAGAAGTCGGTGCCAAGGACCACTTTCGGCGCCGGAGCCGCGTACGAGCCTACTCGAGGCGGAAGAACGAAGCCAGCAAGGGCCTGGCCGCAAGTGCGTTCAACTGTCGGGACGTCCAAGTCCCTCGTTCTTCCGTGCTTCCTCTTTCGGCAAGTCGTTGCGGCACCTTCCCAAAGCGCGCAGACCCGCTAATCGCGACAAGCGCGACGTGGCCGTGCCGCCTTTCCCTCGGCAGCAAGCAAAACGCCTGCCAACGTCGACGCTCCCCTAACCGCGATCTCGCACCGTGTTTCGTGTGGCGAATTCAAAAGCCGGCCGGCGCTGCTGCAACCATTACGGTCGGTACGCATACGCCGCGGAGGGCGGGACGGTCATCGGAGCGTGCGGTTCCTCCATCGAGTACTGCGCACCTCGGCCGTCTCATCGCCGTGCCATGACCGGCCGCGCGTCAACGCGAACCGGCGCCAGCGAGATCCCTCGCCTGCAAGAACTGACCGGCAGCCTCCGTCACCCGAGGACGCGCTTGCCGCGGACGGCGGGACGGTATGCACTGGTGCACAGCGGACCCGTCACATCGCCAATTCCTTGACCGACCGCCGACGCTTGTGCCATTCCTCTCGTACTTGGCAGTCGCCACGCGATTGTCGGGTCTCGTTCTTGCACGCTCGAACGGTCGGGAGGGCACTCGGCTGGCGTTTCGGGAACGCGCAGCCTCGCCTTCTACCGACGTAACCACGACTCGCCGTTCGCGCTCCGGCGCTCCTGTTTACAGTACTAGGCGGTCCCGCAACGGTCGGGTCGCGCATTTCGAGCGCTTCGAGCCACGGTGCAGTGGCGGGTCGAAAGCCGACCTATGAGTGCGTTGCGCCGTTTGTACCCGCGTCCGCCACCTGGCGGACCGTCCAAGGTCGCGGTGTTGGCGTCCGCTGGGCGCAACAATTTGTCACGGGGTGCCGCTCCACATTCAGGCAGCCCCGTGGGGAAAAGCCGACCCCGCGTCCAAACGGGGTCAGCGGCAGAAAGTGTCGGGCGCAGACGCAGCTGAGGCGCTCACCCTTCACGATCCGTTAATGATCCTTCCGCAGGTTCACCTACGGAAACCTTGTTACGACTTTTACTTCCTCTAAATGATCAAGTTTGGTCATCTTTCCAACAGACCGGCGCAACCGAAAGGCCGCGCCGGACATCGGTCCGAAGACCTCACTAAATCATTCAATCGGTAGTAGCGACGGGCGGTGTGTACAAAGGGCAGGGACGTAATCAACGCGAGCTTATGACTCGCGCTTACTGGGAATTCCTCGTTCAAGGGGAACAATTGCAAGCCCCTATCCCAATCACGAAAGAAGTTCCACGGGTTACCCAGTCTTTTCAGGCAGGGATAAAGACACGCTGCTTCCTTCAGTGTAGCGCGCGTGCGGCCCCGGACATCTAAGGGCATCACAGACCTGTTATTGCTCTGTTTCGTGCGGCTAGGAGCCGCTTGTCCCTCTAAGAAGGTTGTAAGGTGCTGGGAACCCCGCACCTATTTAATGGGCTAGAGTCTCGTTCGTTATCGGAATTAACCAGACAAATCGCTCCACCAACTAAGAACGGCCATGCACCACCATCCACCGAATCAAGAAAGAGCTCTCAATCTGTCAATCCTCCCAGTGTCCGGGCCGGGTAAGTTTTCCCGTGTTGAGTCAAATTAAGCCGCAGGCTCCACTCCTGGTGGTGCCCTTCCGTCAATTCCTTTAAGTTTCAGCTTTGCAACCATACTTCCCCCGGAACCCAAATACTTTGGTTTCCCGGAAGCTGCCCGCCGAGTCATTTGAGTAACTCAGGCGGATCGCTGGTTGGCATCGTTTATGGTCAGAACTAGGGCGGTATCTGATCGCCTTCGAACCTCTGACTTTCGTTCTTGATCAATGAAAACATTCTTGGCAAATGCTTCCGCAGTAGTTCGTCTTGCGACGGTCCAAGAATTTCACCTCTAGCGCCGCAATACGAATGGCCCCGTCCGTCCCTCTTAATCATTACCTCGTATTCCAAAAACCAACAGAACAGAAACGAGGTCTTGTTCTATTATTCCATGCAAGTTTATTCAGGCGACTCGCCTGCGTTGAGCACTCTAATTTTTTCAAAGTAAAAGCACCGGCCATCTCGAGGCACACAATGAAGTGCACCAAGAAAGAACCGGCATGATGTTCAGTCCGAGCCGTCGCATCGGGTAGATGCACTACTCGTCTGGAACTGAGATCCAACTACGAGCTTTTTAACCGCAGCAGCTTTAGTATACGCTATTGGAGCTGGAATTACCGCGGCTGCTGGCACCAGACTTGCCCTCCAATTGATCCTCGTTAAAGGATTTAGAGTGTACTCATTTCAATTACGGGGCCTCAAAAGAGTCCCGTATTGTTATTTTTCGTCACTACCTCCCCGTGCCGGGAGTGGGTAATTTGCGCGCCTGCTGCCTTCCTTGGATGTGGTAGCCGTTTCTCAGGCTCCCTCTCCGGAATCGAACCCTGATTCTCCGTTACCCGTAACAACCATGGTAAGCAAGTAACCTACCATCGAAAGTTGATAAGGCAGACACTTGAAGGAAACGTCGCCGGCTCGTGGCCATGCGATCAGCACAAAGTTATCCAGAGTCACCACACAATACGGGCTGAAACCCGATCGATCTTGGTCTAATAAAAGCACCCGTTACCCAAAGGGCTCCAGGCTCACTGCATGTATTAGCTCTAGAATTGCCACAGTTATCCAAGTAGGAAGAAACGATCTAAGGAACCATAACTGATTTAATGAGCCATTCGCGGTTTCGCCTTATTTCGGCATGTACTTAGACATGCATGGCTTAACCTTTGAGACAAGCATATGATTACTGGCAGGATCAACCAGGTAATCGTTCGACTGCGCGTCCGTCCTCGCCTTCGGCGGGCCGGACGCAGTCTGTGTGCGGCGGAGGCCACCTTCAGGCGCCCCAACACGCTTATTTCGCACTCCGAGATGACGGTGTTCGAGCTCGCTACGGCACAACCTTCCCGAAGGACGAGTGGGAGCCGTGCGGCAAGAAGCACGTTTATGCTCGCTTTTTTCGTTGCATCGACTCGGTCGCGCCGTGCGGGTTGCCCAAGCCCGCTGCACTGTCGGTGGACCGGCCGGAACTAGCAACGGAGCCGAGACTGCAAAGCCGCCAGACGACGGGTCACGCCCGTGTCTTCGGCGCTTTCGCATCTGAATCGCCCGAGGACGACACGGAACACACCTCGATATCGTGGTAAAACGGCACCGTCCGACAACCAGCCCCTAACGCATCAAGCGGATGAGGCTGCAGACGACTGCCGTGGATTCCCCTGGAGCAGACCCGAGGACACGCTTGACGAGGCCGAAGCCCGCCGCATATCAGACACCCGGTCGCTTTCGCGTACGCCGCTCACGAGAACCCCCACATAATAGCAGCGATAAGTACCCAGACCTCCTTGGGCACTAATACGAGCGTACTCGAGAAAATTTCACCGCGGGTGTGCCCCGAAACGTGTGGCACGTTCAGCGTGCCACAAGTCTACGTCGCTCTCACACCCGCCGAGGTCGTAGAATTTGCGACCCTACTCACGAAATTCCCACCGAGGATACGGCCGCAAACGTACCGCACCTTGGGTAGGCCACGAGTTTGTGCAACACTACGCTGGCGGCACAGCACCGAGGTCGTGCGCGCACGCACGGGAAAATTCCGCCGCGGTTTCTGCCGAAAACGTGAGGCACCACGACTCTCCGCAAGTTCGCGTCGACTGCGAAAGACCGAAGTCGTGAACGACGTGTCCGCTACTCGCCGCAGACACGCTGGACACCAAACGTACAACGACTCGACGGCGTCGTAGGGGCCCACGACGCGGTTTTCCTTAACGACGTCTCGGCGTGGCACCGACAGGTTAGAACGGCCGACCAACGTTCCCTGTCCGCCGTTCGGCTCAGTCGAAGGGCTCGGCGACTTCGGCAACGCTGCGAAGCCGCACGGTGACGCACGCCATGTCCCCATTTTTTTTTTATCTTTCTGCGTCTGCCGGGGTGCCCCTATAATAGCAGCGATAAGCACCCAGACCGCCGTGGGTCGCTCGCCCCGGCTGACGTGGTTTTTCGTACTCCTGCGGCGGTCGCCGTCAAGCACGTCCAAATACGCTACTTTCGTGGGCGCATTCACGCTCTTTCGCTTCGCCGGAGTGCCAGCACTCGCTCGGCCAAAGACGACGAACATCCGAGCGACGGTTCCCACTTTTGCGTCGGCGTCGCAAACCTCGCCCCGGCAGACGAGGTTTGCCGTACTCGTGCGACGGTGGCCGGCGGGCACGTCGAAAGACTCCGATATCGTGCGCGAATTGGCGCACCTTGGATTCACCGGAGTGCCGCCAATGACTCCTCCAAAAACGGCGAAGATCCGAGCGGCGCTTCCCACTTTCGCATCGGCGTCCCGAACTCCGCCCCGGCTGACGCGGTTTACCGTACTCGTGCGACGGTCGCCGGCGAGCACGTCGAAAGACGCCGATATCGTGCCCGAATCGGCTCCGTTCGGCTTCGCCGGAGTGCCAGCACTCGCTCGGCCAAAGACGACGAACATCCGAGCGACGGTTCTCACTATTGCGTACGCGTCGAAAACCCCGCCCCGGCAGACGTACTTTGCCGTACTCGTGCGACGGTCGCCGGCGAGCACGTAGAAAGACGCCGATATCGTGCCGGAATCGGCCCCGTGTGGCTTCGCCGGAGTGCCAGCACTTATTCGGCCACAAACGGCGAACATCCGAGCGGCGGTTCCCACTTAGCCGTCGGCGTCCCGAACTCCGCCCCGGCAGACGCGGTTGCCGAGCTCGTGCGACTAGCGACCGCGAAGGCGTCTCGCGACGCCGCTTTCGTACGCGGCTCCCACTGCGACCTGGGTCACCCGAGGTCGACGAGCAAAAAAGAATGTCGAAAAAAAATTTTTTTTTTGCGTCTGCCGGGGTGCCCCTATAATAGCAGCGATAAGCACCCAGACCGCCGTGGGCCGCTCGCCCCGGCTGACGTGGTTTTTCGTTTTCCTGCGGCGGTCGTCGTCAAGCACGTCCAAACACGCCACTTTCGTGGGCGCATTCGCGCTCTTTCGCTTCGCCGGAGTGCCAGCACTCGCTCGGCCAAAGACGACGAACATCCGAGCGACGGTTCCCACTTTTGCGTCGGCGTCGCAAACCCCGCCCCGGCAGACGAGGTTTGCCGTACTCGTGCGACGGTGGCCGGCGGGCACGTCGAAAGACTCCGATATCGTGCGCGAATTGGCGCTCCTTGGCTTCACCGGAGTGCCGCCACTCATTCCTGCAAAAGCGGCGAAGATCCGAGCGGCGCTTCCCACTTTTTCGTCGGCGTCGCAAACCTCGCCCCGACAGACGCGCTTTGCCGTACTCGTGCGACGGTCGCCGGCGAGCACGTCGAAATACGCCGATGTCGTGCCCGAATCGGCCCCGTTTCGCTTCGCCGGAGTGCCAGCACTCGCTCGGCCAAAGACGACGAACATCCGAGCGACGGTTCCCACCATTGCGTACGCGTCGCAAACCCCGCCCCGGCAGACACGGTTTGCCGTACTCGTGCGGCGGTGGCCGGCGGGCACGTCGAAAGACGCCGATATCGTGCACGAATTGGCGCTCCTTGGCTTCACCGGAGTGCCAGCACTCACTCGGCCAAAAACGGCGAACATCCGAGCAGTGGTACCCACTTAGCCGTCGGCATTCCGCGTCGGCTGACGCGGTTGCCGAGCTCGTGCGACTAGCGACCGCGAACGCGTCTCGCGACGCCGCTTTCGTGCGCGGCTCCCATTGCGACCCTGGTTACCCGAGCTCGACCAGCAAAAAAGAAGGTCGAAAAAAAAATTTTTTTTTTCTGCGTCTGCCGGGGTGCCCCTATAATAGCAGCGATAAGCACCCAGACCGCCGTGGGTCGCTCGCCCCGGTTGACGTGGTTTTTCGTACTCCTGCGGCGGTCGCCGTCAAGCACGTCCAAATACGCCACTTTCGTGGGCGCATTCGCGCTCTTTCGCGTCGCCGGAGTGCCAGCACTCACTCTGCCAAAAACGGCCAACATCCGAGCGGCGGTTCCCACTTTTGCGTCGGCGTCGTAAACCCCGCCCCGGCAGACGCGGTTTGCCCTACTCGTGCGACGGTCGCCGGCGAGCGCGTCGAAAGACGCCGATATCGTGCGCTAATTGGCGCTCCTTGGCTTCACCGGAGTGCCGCCACTCATTCGTGCAAAAGCGGCGAAGATCCGAGCGGCGCTTCCCACTTTTTCGTCGGCGTCGCAAACCTCGCCCCGGCAGACGCGCTTTGCCGTACTTGTGCGACGGTCGCCGGCGAGCGCGTCGAAGGACGCCGATATCATGCGCGAATTGGCGCTCCTTGGCTTCTCCGGAGTGCCGCCACTCACTCCTTTAAAAAGGGCGAAGATCCGAGCGGCGTTCTCCACTTTCGCATCGGCGTCCCGAACTCCGCGCGGGCTGACGCGGTTTACCGTACTCGTGCGACGGTCGCCGGCGGGCACGTCGAAAGACGCCGATATCGTGCCGTAATCGGCACCGTTTGGCTTCGATGGAGTGCCAGCACTCACTCTGCCAAAAACGGCGAACATCCGAGCAGCGTTTCCCACTTTCGCATCGGCGTCCCGAAGCCCGCCCCGGCAGACGCGGTTTGCCCTACTCGAGCGACGGTCGCCGGCGATCAAGTCGAAAGGCGCCGAATTCGTGCACGAATCGATGCTTCTTGGTCTCGCAGGAGGGCCGCCACTCACTCCTGCATAAACGGCGAAGATCCGAGCGGCGCTTCCCACTTTTGCGTCGGTTTCGCAAACGGCGCCCCGGCCGACGCGCTTTGCCGTACTCGTGCAATGGTCGCCGGCGAGCACGTCGAAAGACGCCGATATCGTGCTCGAATCGGCCCCGTTTCGCTTCGCCGGAGTGCTGCCAGTCACGGCGCAGAGAACGGCGAACAAGTGTTTTTTTTTCTAGAATTTGTGCTATAGAAGGCAGATTTGATATGGGACAATAATTTTCAACTTTATCACGCGCACCGATTTTCGTGTAGAGGTTTGCAAGTTAATGGGAATTTCTCCACTTGGAATAATGCGATTTAGTAGTACTACGAGAACTTCATGGATGTACTCAAGGGTACGGGGCAAGTCAGTTACGTCAACACCTGCAGATTTTTTACACTTCAAACTGAAAATTGTTGGTTGTGAGTCCTCGTGTGATATTAACGGCCGATTCGCTAACACATAGAACAAAGAATGAAAGGAAGAAAAAACGCCCGCGCTCGCTCAAGAAACCTGGGTTCGCAACAAGTGGCAACAACAAGCAACCGAGCGAGTGCGCCAAAACTCTTGGCGGCCAAACAAACGCGAAGTCCCAACCGCGTCAGCCGGGGCGGCACGAGACAGGAAAAATCACTTCAGCCGGGGCGGCGGGGCACCGAATAAACCTCGTCACCTCGTCGCAGGATAAAAGAGGAAACAAAAAGTCTAAACAGCGTCTGCCGGAGCGAATGCGTAATAAAACAACAACAACAACAACAAAAAAAAACACCCGCGCTCAAGAAGTCTGCAATCACCACAAAAGGCGACTGTGACCGAGCAGCGTCAGCCGGGGCCGTGCGGAAACGGAAAAACCGCGACTACCGGGGCTTCGAGGCACCGAAAAATCCACTTCAGCCGCGGCGGAAAAAAAAGAAAGACGGAAAAACGCAGAGCCTAAACTGCGGCTTAAGTTCGGGTCTCACATAACAGGATACACACACTGTGCGGAGAACGTGAGGATCGGCGAGTGAGAGCGTGAAAACTGGGAAAACAAGGAAAAAACGCAATGTTCCAACCGCGTCAACTCGGACGGTGAGGCATCGAAAAAACCGCGTCAGCCGGGGCGAAAGAAATAAAAACGCGTCTGCCGGGGCGAGCCCGGGTGCGGCACCACCGGGAAAACTGTGGCAAACAGACATGGCGATCGAGTGAGTGGGCCGCCAGCCGGGGTGAGCCTAAAAGTGCAAAGTCCGAACCGCGTCAGCCGGGGCGACGCAAAAACCGCGTCAGCCGGGGCGGCGCGAAAACCGCGTCAGCCGGGGCGGCGCAAAAATCGCGTCAGCCGGGGCGAAAAAAAAAACGCGTCTGCCGGGGCGAGCCCAGGTGCGGCACCACCGGGAAAACTGTGGCAAACAGACATGGCGATCGAGTGAGTGGGCCGCCAGCCGGGGTGAGCCAAAAAAAGCAAAGTCCGAACTGCGTCAGCCGGGGCGACGCAAAAACCGCGTCAGCCGGGGCGGCGCAAAAACCGCGTCTGCCGGGGCGGCACGAAACCGCGTCAGCCGGGGCGGCGCGAAAACTGCGTCAGCCGGGGCGAGCCCGGGTGCGGCACCACCGGGAAAACTGTGGCAAACAGACATGGCGATCGAGTGAGTGGGCCGCCAGCCGGGGTGAGCCAAAAAGTGCAAAGTCCGAACCGCGTCAGCCGGGGCGACGCAAAAACCGCGTCAGCCGGGGCGGCGCGAAAACCGCATCAGCCGGGGCGGCACGAAACCGCGTCAGCCGGGGCGGCGCGAAAACTGCGTCAGCCGGGGCGGCGCGAAAACCTCGTAAGCCGGGGCGAGCGAAAAGGGGGGGGGAACCACGTCTGCCGGGGCGAAAGAAAAAAAAACGCGTCTGCCGGGGCGAGCCCGGGTGCGGCACTACCGGGAAGACTGTGGCAAACAGACATGGCGATCGAGTGAGTGGGCCGCCAGCCAGGCTGAGCCAAAAAGTGCAAAGTCCGAACTGCGTCAGCCGGGGCGGCAAAAACCGCGTCAGCCGGGGCAGCAAAAACCGCGTCAGCCGGGGTGGCGCAAAAACCGCGTCTGCCGGGGCGGCACGAAACCGCGTCAGCCGGGGCGGCGAGAAAACTGCGTCAGCCGGGGCGGCGCGAAAACCTCGTCAGCCGGGGCGAGCGAAAAGGGGGGGGGAGGGGGAACCACGTTTGCCGGGGCGAAAGAAAAAAAGCCCGCGCTTAATCAAAAGAAAAAAAAGAAAAAAGCTCGCGCTTAATCAAAAGAAAACAAAGAAAAAAATCTCGCGCTTAAGCCTGGCGGTGGCACCACCGGGGCAAACAGACATGGCGATCGAGTGAGTGGGCCGCCAGCCGGGGTGAGCCAAAAAGTGCAAAGTCCGAACCGCGTCAGCCGGGGCGACGCAAAAACCGCGTCAGCCGGGGCGGCGCGAAAACCGCGTCAGCCGGGGCGGCACGGAAAAACGAAAACCGCGTCAGCCGGGGCGGCAC